>NC_091117.1:15575000-15790000 GCF_040183065.1 Periplaneta americana | reverse complement strand
GATGAGCATCATATGATGACGCAGAATTCCTTCACGGAAATGTCATATGTACTTCGGTACATAATAATCATTTTTTTTTCTGCATTAACTTTCTCTGATTGTATGTTAGAATGTTGCAAGTTTCGAAGAGGATAGTCGGACGTATATTTTCGGCTCCCCCCCCCCCCCCGATAATGCATAACATAATATCTGTACGATGGTTGCGTCTTCTGCGATACAACGAACTTTTTTTGTGGACATCGAGTTTTTTTCTCTGATTATTAGTTAAGAATGTAGATGTGGTGCCCGTGAGAAGGGTTTTAAGACTAGTCCACAGGAGTCCGATATGTAATAATAGACAACGTAGTCACAAGGACTGGGTAATGAATCTTGTAAACCGTGCGCTAATTTGTAAGCTGTAGGTAAGAAGATTGGAGACCTCTAACGGTAAGAGAAGGAAAATACTGAATGACAAGAATAACGTGTCAGAGAAGTGGGGGCATGGCTCCTATTCTATAAACTATACCGAGGAACAATATTAACTTTTAGCTCCTAAAATTCCGGGCTCTAGACTTATTATATGCTTATATAAATTTTGTCCCGAATCTTAAATATTCACTTCTTTTGTTTCAGATTTTCGGCATTCAAGTCTAGAAGACAGAGCTGGTGAGTTAAACTGTTTTGAAGATTATTTTATTAAGAAAAAAAGTACAAAAATCAAGTTCCTTACATTGTTTTTGACGTCTGTGCCCTCATACTTCAACATGAAGTTTAAAATATCTTCTGGACTTAAATATCAAATAGTATGCAAAGAAAAAACTACACACATAATTGTTACGCACTACTTCCCTT
The DNA here is from genome assembly GCF_040183065.1 of Periplaneta americana. Taxonomy (NCBI): domain Eukaryota; kingdom Metazoa; phylum Arthropoda; class Insecta; order Blattodea; family Blattidae; genus Periplaneta; species Periplaneta americana. Next base: position 15,789,169 of record NC_091117.1, on the reverse strand, counting down.
GATATTACGAGATGTAGTCTAGTTGCATGTTTATGTGATGGGCAATATGCAAGTTCTCTCCGAAGTCTACTAAGGAGAAACAAGTGATTCTACGTTAAAAAAATGTTAAATTCGAGTGTATGCACCAATTTCTATGGTCGCATGCGGAGAAATATAAGTTTGTTAGTGTGTCTTCCAAGAGGGAAAATCGTCGTAGCTTTATAAATATGAATAAAAATTACAAATCCCTTCGCATTTTTCTAATTTCTTAAAAACAAATGTTAAATTCGAGTGTATGCACCAATTTCTATGGTCGCATGCGGAGAAATATAAGTTTGTTAGTGTGTCTTCCAAGAGGGAAAATCGTCGTAGCTTTATAAATATGAATAAAAATTACAAATCCCTTCGCATTTTTCTAATTTCTTAAAAACAAATGTTAAATTCGAGTGTATGCACCAATTTCTATGGTCGCATGCGGAGAAATATAAGTTTGTTAGTGTGTCTTCCAAGAGGGAAAATCGTCGTAGCTTTATAAATATGAATAAAAATTACAAATCCCATCGCATTTTTCTAATTTCTTAAAAACAAATGTTAAATTCGAGTGTATGCACCAATTTCTATGGTCGCATGCGGTGAAATATAAGTTTGTTAGTGTGTCTTCCAAGAGGGAAAATCGTCGTAGCTTTATAAATATGAATAAAAATTACAAATCCCATCGCATTTTTGTAATTTCTTTAAAAAAAAATGTTAATTTCGAGTGTATGCACCAATTTCTATGGTCGCATGCGGAGAAATATAAGTTTGTTAGTGTGTCTTCCAAGAGGGAAAATCGTCGTAGCTTTATAAATATGAATAAAAATTACAAATCCCTTCGCATTTTTGTAATTTCTTAAAAAAAATGTTAAATTCGAGTGTCTGCACCAATTTCTATCAAAAGATTCATGGTCGCTTGCGGAGAAATATAAGTTTATTAGTGTAAGTCTTCCAAGGGTGAAAATCGTCGTATCTCGGGCTAAAAAAGCGATTTGTATAAACGTTAATAAGATCTATAAATTCCAACCGTTTGTGCTAATTCTTCAGAAAGTGTTTCATATGCGTTTTTACACAGTACTCTATCACTCGTTTCGATAAGTAGGGTTTGAAAACCCCCCCTTGATCGGTAAGCATGACTAGCCTCACCTGGAGCGAACTACAGTTGGGATGGGAGGTACCTAGAAACGGTGAAGGCTTTGATTTAGGACGGGGTTTGTCTGTATAGCCACAGGGAACATTTTGCAATTTCATTTTTCTCTATTACAATATATAAAAGTAACGTGACGTAGTCTAAAGTGTTCTTAAGGGAAAAAAGAATAGTACATTATGCAACGAGCCTGTAATGAAGGTAATTAAGAAGCGAGTATGGATATTTATGAAACGAGCGCAAGCGAGTTTCATAATTTTCATTCGAGCTTCTTAATTACCATTATAGGCGAGTTTCATACGACTTTTTATGCTCGACCATATTTCTAACTTGATATTATTAATTTTCTTTGTATCTGACCTTGGCCAATGTCCCGTATGTTGTGAGATGTGCGCAGACGCGAAAGTATTGATTTTTTTCCGAGGAATAGATGTCCACATTGACCTTGCTAGGCCATAAGAACCTACAGAGAAAACATTGAAATTAAATTAGACATTGAAAAACGAGATGACAAATTGAATTTATTTGAATATTATTTACAATTAACGCTAATTATTATAGTAACAGAACATAACCTTCTGCGACAGTATTGGATTTCCAGTCTCCGTGACTTTTCGCTAATTGTCTTTCGATTGCATATCCGAGAATAATCGATACTTGCGGTTTTATAACGGTAGAAAGCTGACCTGTCATTGGCTGAACAGTTGTAACCTGAGTCGTCATTGGCTGAAAGACCTGACCTTTAATGAGTAGGTGTACTTTAATGACATGCATTAAAGGTCTGCTACCAGGTGTATAATTACTACGTATCGGCATGGTCGAGCATAAAATATATTATGAAACTAAAAGGATTGAATTAAATACAAGCATCAAAACAAAAAACACTTGATTTTATTTTTTCACCTTTATTTCACCGATACATTGCCTTAAGGGTATATGTACATGAACGACCACAATTATTATTAGAAAATGCAGGCTATATATTTCTACAATTTTATAAGGAAATGAACTCACAATTGGACAAAAATTACAAGGTTCCAAAACAAGACTTATTAGAACTTAAATATATAATAAAAGTATAAAAAAAGGTTCCTAATAATATTTTTAAGAATTCACTTTTTACTTTAAATTAAATTTTCCAAAATTCGAAATTTTTCACACAAATTATTTCATAACTCCACAACCATTAGAGATAGAATTCTGAAATGTTGTACACTGATTTAACATGAATTTATGCAAAGGGTAGACTACAATAATGCCCATTTCTTTGAAAATACATAAATTAGGTAACGAAACATTATGCAAATTTTAATATATTTTATATAGGACAAATAAACAATTAATGTATTAAAATAAACAACTCTACATGTCTGAGAGTAGTCTACTTTTCAGAAATAAGTGTTTATTACATGCAGGACAAATATTAAAGATGTCAGAGAGACCATAACATTGTTATGATTACCAAATGATGTAACTGCGGAATTTTTTTTTTCATACTCTGATAAAACTGTTTGAAAAATATTATTAGTAACCTCGTTTATACTTTTATCAGATACTTAAGTTCTAATAAGTCTTGTTGTGATACCTTGTAATTTTTGTCCAATTGTGAGTTCATTTTCTTATAAAATTTTAGAAATTTGGAGCCTGCATTTTCTGATAATATTTGTGGTCGTAAACGTACATATACCCTTAAAAGATGCTTGAGAGACTATCTTCATACCAAAACTTTCACGGTATATATCCTGGATCGAGCTCATAACCTTTAAGATGAGAATGTACCACTGACAGCTGATATGCATGATTATAATTTAGAATTCAGACTTAAAATTACGAAGTTAATAATTCTGTCGATCCACTTTCTTTTCATTAAATCATCTTCATTGTAACGAGCTCTTTCCAGACATACTCAGTCTTTGTCCTCCCGGATTTGAAAGGCAACGTCTACACCTTTATAGCCATTGAATTGAATTGCTTATGTGTAACACTGCAAGCCACTCTTATCACTACAAGTGTTCTTGAGCTTCAGGAGAGTCGCAGGTTCTTTAAATCGTGTCGCTCCACTTCTTTTTAATCCCTCGCCTCTTGTTGATGTCCCGGGATCCACACGGTGCTGAAGAATGGGAGTGGGATAAATAATTTATTCAAGAGACTTCTTGAGGCCCTGAAGTGGATCGCACTTCAATGCCTACAACTCGCTTTGCCAGGTGTCGGAATCTAAAGCGTCTTTTATTTATGACGGCTTCCAATACGATCTGAGCATTAGTTTTCTCTATTTTTTCGTGTGTGTATGGATCTAAATTATGAGACAAAATCACATTTGATTCATAACTCACTTTGTGTGAAGTCGAAGTCTGTGTAACCTTTTAATCAAAAGGTTCCAAAATATGATTTGCGCAGAATTTTTTTTTCATTACACTAGTATGTGTATAAGTACATAGATATATATAGTCAGAGATAATCGCATGTAATTGGTAACTCGCTTTGTGAGGTGTCGGACTCTAAAGCGCCTTTTTTTAATCAAGGTTTACAATACAATCTGCGCGTAAGTTTTCTCCACGTTTTCGTGTGTATATGGATCTAAATCATGAGACAAACTCGCATTACATTACATTCATAACTCACTTTGTGTGAAGTCGAAGTATGTATAATCTTTTAATGAAATGGTTCGAAAATATAATTTGCGCATTTTTTTTTCATTACACTAGTATGTATATGAGTACATAGATATAAATAGTCAGTGATAATCGCATGTAGTTGGTAACTCGCTTTGTGAGGTGTCGGACTCTAAAGCACCATTTATTAATCAAGGTTAACAATACAATCTGCGCAGCAAGTTTTCTCCATTTTTCTCTCGTGTGCATGGATCTGAATCATGAGAGGGAGTCGCATTTGATTTATAGCTCGCTTTATGTGGTACCGGACTCTGTATAAAATTTTATTTAGAACTTTCGAAAATGTAGTTCTATTGCTGAAACTCATGTTTACAATATTATGCTCTTTCAACTACATTCCTTAATAAATAATATATATTTTTTATTTTGTGTTAGAAGAAAATATTGATATTTGACCATTTTTAAATGAATTTATTTTTTATTAGACAATCTATCAAAGGTAGAGAAGTGATTTTTGCATCATATTGTAGATATGACATGCATAAATACACATACAAAATTTCATCACAGAATGTTGGATAGTTTTTTAACTATGAGGGAAACGCTTCATCACTGCACAGTGAACTGCCGCCATTATATATTTTATGCACGACCATGCCGAAATGTAGTAATTATACACCTGGTAGCAGCCCTGTAATGGACAGCACTAAAGTACACCTATTAATTAAAGTTCAGGTGTTCCACCAATCAGAAAATACCATTGTAGCAATATGAAAGCGCAAGCATAGATTATTCTCGGATATGCAATCGAAAGACAACTAGTTCTGTTACTATAATAATTAGCGTTAATTGTAAATAATATTGAAATAAATTCAATTTATCATCTCGTTTTTCTATGTCTAATTCAATTTCAAGGTTATATCAAGATTAATGTTTATTTTACTCTCTAGATTATATCAAGGTCAATGTCGACATTTGTTTCTCGGAAAAAATCAATACTTTCTCATCTGCGCACATCTCACAATTTACGAGGTATTGCACAAGCTCAGTTCCGCTCCTCAGTCAGATAAGAATAACTTGAATGCTTATGAATAATTTCAAGTTAGAAATATGGTCGAGCATAAAAAGTCGTATGAAACTTGACTATAATGGTAATTAAGACGCTATATGAAAATTATGAAACTCGCTTGCGCTCGTTTCATAAACATCCTCGCGACTTAATTACTACCAATTTTAGGCTCGTTGCATAATTTACTATTTTTAAATCGTAAAAAATATTTTTTTTTTCATGTAGCAGAAGGACAGTGTTTTACACATACAAATTTTCATTATTGTACAAGATAGAGTAATGAAGCAAAAAAAAAAAAAAAAAAAAAGATGAGTATTTCTAAAATTTTACTGCTGTAAGCTGTACCTAACCCCTTAAGTCCCTAAAGATCTGTATTCAGAAAAATATTTTATGCTCGACCATGCCGAAATGTAGTAATTATACACCTGGTAGCAGTCCTTTAATGCATGTCATTAAAGTACACCTATTCATTAAAGTTCAGGTTTTCGATTATTCTCGGATATGCAATCGAAAGACGAGGGAAACGTCAAGGAGGCTGGAAAACCAATACTGTCGCAGAAGGTTATGTTCTGTTACTGTAATAATTAGCGTTAATTGTAAATAATATTCAAATTAATTCAAATTGTCATCTCGTTTTTCAATTCTAAATCAATTTCCAGGTTATATAAAAATTAGTTCATGTTATTCTCTAGATTACAACAAGGTCAATGATATTATTGTTCCTCGAAAAAAATCAATACTTTCGCGTCTGCGCACATCTCACAATTTACGAGCTATGCACAAGGTCACTTCCGATCTTCAGTCAGATACGAATAAAATGAATACTACTGAATAATTTCAAGTTCGAAATATGATCGAGCATAAAAAGTCGTATGAAACTTGCCTATAATGGTAATTAAGACGCTAGTATGAAAATTATGAAACTCGCTTGCGCTCGTTTCATAAACAAACATGCTCGCGTCTTAATTACTATCATTATAGGCTCGTTACATAATGTACTATTATGTGCGTTCCTTATTAAAAATTCGAGTAGTCAGGTTAATGATTTCTTCTTGTCTTAAATATCTGGAAACTCATCTCACAAACTTAATTTCTGAAGAAGAAATTTATGTGGATGGATCTTTACCCTGGGAGGAGACCCAGTACTCTAACAAGTTTACTTTGGAATACTTGTTGAACTGTCAGTACGGACTGCTTTGTGTGCGAGCAAGCTGAACTCTCTCAAGCTTCTTATCTGTAGTTAGGTTTCCATAGCAGCGAGGACAAGTGAATAGGGGAGAACAATTTCAAAGCGATTTCAAAATGCTGAGGTTGAAGCAACGGATTACGTCGGCCGCGCAGAAACCTCAAAGTTGTTGCGTCATTACTGCGAGTTGCGACGGGCTCTGGGTTTGTCTCCATTGCCCTCAAACTTACCCAATGTTACCAGACACTTACCCATGTTAAATTGAAGGTACACAAAGTTTTGCAAGTGAATATAGTTTGTCTCCCATGTGATCCATATCAACTCTTGCTTAAAACTTATCGAGATCAGTGTTGCCAACTCAGAATTCCATTTACCGCTGCACAAGCTTAAAAAAACCGCTAAATTGTAGTTAAAAATTTCCAGATTTCTCTCAATATATCATTTCCAAATTTGAAATACAAACTATATAGTTTTAGGAACTGGAGAATTTTAGGTTTCAAATTTTTAAAACATTCTAATATTTATAATACTTCGGAAATTGAAATAACACTCATCTCTGCCCAGAAGTTTGTTGTGAATGGCAATGTGATGTTGTCGAACAACAGAAAAACACTCGCTACTCTTTTTTTTTTTTTGTGTATAATTATCAGCATGGGTAATTTAATCTAAATATTTTGCATTTAATATCACCTTACACCATTTACATCGAGCTTTCGAACTATCACTTCTTCCACCCAATCTTTCTACACATCATGTTTTTTGTACGTATGGAGTTTTATGCGGCATATTTCTTCAAAATTTAATGAAGTAGATCAAGAATATACTGGACACTTCAGAAATAATCACATTCACAGTCACACCAGTCCGTTCGAAATCTGATTTCACACTGAGCTGGAGACGTGCCTGCCAACAATGAGTCTAGTTTTGAGTTTTAAGTATGTCTGTGTTACATAAACTATAATGCGGAATGATAAATTAAATAATATATGTATATCATAAATGAAAATAATTCAGTTCATTGTCTATTCTTCATGATTAAATCAATTAATTTACAAAAATAATGCGTACATTAGATTAAGAGGTTAACGAATGCGGAATACCTTACTTGTAGAGCAACAATGGATGAGGCAGGAAATGGACGTGGTTGCACCTAATCGAGTTCACATGAAACGTTGATATTGTATACTCGCACAATGAAAAAAGTGTGTTAATACCGTACTAAACTCTGGTTTATGGTTAACTAACATTGTCTGCAAGTAGGCCTACATATAAAAAATTATAACATCTTTACAGAAAAAAAAACTTAAAAATATCATCTCTCTCTGCCTGGAATCGTAAAAACCCCCAAATAAATAGCTAGCCGCTGACGGTAAAATTCTGTAGCTGACCATAATCCTAAAAACACCAGATTTAGCTACAAAACCGCTGACTTGGCAACACTGATCGAGATTGTTATCGTTGTAAACGGCAGTGGTGTTTAAACTGATGTACCGCTACGTAAGACCTTTAAAATTTGTCCAATATAACAACAACGAAGAGGAAATCCTAACGTCTTGTGTTATACTCCAATTAATAATTTGATTTCGTATACATAGCCTATTCTGTACTCACAAGGGAACGGTAAACACTGGAAGGTTGCGTAGGACCTTCAAATTTTGCACACTAATATGTCTTATTGGTATAAGATGTTGTGCCAAAAAAAGTTTTGAAAATAATATGCAAGGTCTTAAAACGATGTTCCGAATATCGCTGTGAATCTAGTGCAGCGGTGACCAAAGAGGGTGTCGTGATTACATCGTGTAATAACAGACATTTAAACGGGTACGAGGAGTTTCCTGTGTGTTTCATTCACGTACTGAAGGCAAGCAGTGGCGGTATCATGTCGCTCTACAAACTCTGTCTCTACAAGCAGTAAGAGGTGGTTTCGTAAAGAATGAGAAGGAGAACTTTTTTGTTGTTCTGTCGGACAAAATGTAATTTGTTTACTTTGCTCAACGGTTCAATTAGGAGTATATAGAAACATTAATTGCCATGCTGAATAATGTATTATTATTATTATTATTATTATTATTATTATTATTATTATTATTGTTATTATTATTGACCACTAAGTATGTGTTTCTATATTCTTCTGTACGTGCATGAATATTGATATTTTTAGATCTTCTCCCTAGAAGGATAAAATTATTAGATTTTATCTTAATTTTAATCTTCTTAATCTTTAGATGAGGGTAACTATTTATTAGTTATTCGTTTAATAATAATAATAATAATCATCATAATAATAATAATATTGTAGAAAAACTGATTGGCTAACATTACACACTACAGAATATCGTCGACTTACAAGAAAAACACATTAAGTAAAAAATATTACATCTGAAAAAGGCCTATATAATGTACATAATGTGTGTGTGTGCTTAGAATTGGAAAATTAAATACACTTAAAGAGAAGCGATTTAATAAAAATATTTTGAGGATTGAGTTTTGTTAAGATCTTTCACAACGCCTTTTTTTAAGAGGTACTTAATCATAATTTCAAGTTACGAAAGATCATTTTTTTCGATTTCGTCCTTCTGAGAACAAAATATTATTAGAATTTCTTGTTTGTCATAATTCGAGATATAATATTTTCAGATTCTTTAAGCTCATTAAAGGCGCTGAGTAATGTATGGACAACTGATAAATTAACACAAGACATTCAGATCTTATACCATAAACTTATAGCAAAAGGAAAAGAAGTTATTTTCATCTGGATACCCTCTCATTGTGGCATTGCAGGCAACGATGCAGCTGACAGAGAAGCCACACAAAGCACCAAAGATTCTACAACTCCGACTATATCTTCTTACCACATCGAGATATCATTTCCCTCATAGACGATAAATGTACAGAATCATGGATTACACTTTGGCTCTCAATCCCTCCAGAAAACTTTTCGAAGTCAAGTCAACATGCTCTATTAATATACAGATCCACAAGCTTAATAGAAAAGACCAGGTTTTATTATCAAGATTAAGAATTGGACATACAAAATTAACCCATTCCTACCTCATATCAAGAAATGAACCCCCAACCTGTGAAACCTGTGACAGGTTTCACAGGTTGGGGGTTCATTTCAAAAAATATCGTTTCAAAATATCGTTTCAAAAAATATATTTTGTTTTAAGTGAGAAAAATACTAACTTCGAAGTGATCCGTTCAAAATAGACATTTACGCGGCAAACTCTTTTTTTTATTTTTCCTCAATTTAGATGGGGGTCAAAGCGAGGAAAATGTTGAGAACAAATGACTATTACTTTCAAAAGTTGTCAAACTCAGAATCTTTATTACTTTTCGATTTACATAGAGTCAAACAAACGAGTGCTGTGCCTGGAGTACAATATTCTGTATGCAGAGAAACAAACTTCCATCTATTAACGGTGAATTTTCATCTGAAATCTTGGACCTAATTTCAAATCTGTTCACAAAATCTACTGAAAATAGTCGAATTTTGACAAATTTTATCATTTGTTTACTTTCGCGCTAAAAATTTACGGTTTTCTCCAGTTGCAGATTACTACAGAAAAAAAAATCCTCTGAAAGATATTAGTACCGATAATACTAATATTAGTTAAAGTGCCGGAATAAACGTCTTTGAGAACCGCATGCGGCCCGCGGACCGCGTAATGAGTACCACTGCTTTAGAGGTTCAGTTATGCTGTGACGTCATCTTACTACCCGACTTTCTCGTTGTTCTGTATGTATGTAGTTATTTACACTGCAAGTGGGCAAGTACCCGGTGGCAGTGGTACAAACAACATAAACAATACACAATAACATTACAATACATAATACAATTATACAATACACAATACAAATATATACACAATACAATTATACACAATAATTACAATTAATAATACATAAAATAACTTAATTAATAAGTGATCTAATTTTACATTACAACCTACATATGTATAGGCCCTACATAAGTTTCACATTGGTACTGATAATAGTCTTTCATTTTACTCTCATCTCACTTACTGTACTGGCACTATGATACATTTCACTGACACTATAGAACACATTTCATTGACACTATAGAACACATTTCATTGACACTATAAATTATCACTGATCTAAACTATTCACTGCACTGTAAAACCATAACTTAACTGACTCACCACGCTTCCCTAATACAACAGTTCAAATAAGACAAACAATTACACCCTTAGTCATACTTATAAACAGAACTACATTTAAACTAAACATTTCTAGTCTAAGAATCTCTTACAAGCTATTTTAAAATAATTTACAATTCAAACCAAGGGAGTAACTCGTCAGGCTAAATAAATACAGGTCACCTTACAGGTCGCTTACTCACCGTCAAACACGTCACCATAGAATGCCGAAAATACCACACCTCAAGGAAAAAGTACAACACACCAAATGATATATCTACAGCACTCAACAATACAGATGTTCTTCTACAAGTAATTCAATTCTTTAAAGAAATTTCCTTGTATATAATAATAATAATAATAATAATAATAATAATAATAATAATAATAATAATAATAATAATAATAATAATAATAATGGCTTTATTTAACCTGGCAGAGTTAAGGCCTTAAGGCCTTCTCTTACACTCAACCAGGGTTAAAACTTGCTTACACAGTTGATCATAAAACTTGATCAGAATTAAGTAATTACATACTGATTACATAATGAGATCAAAAGAGGTAGTTACATAAAATTTACCTCATAAAATAAAAATAAACATAGTGGAATACATATTAATTTGTTAGAATCAGATGCGAATCACATAAAAACAGAAGCCGATAATTCAATAAAAAAAAGAAAAATGTACACAGTAAAAATAAAAATAAACACATTAGTATACATATTAATATTAGATTACAATTAAATAGGACTTACACAATTAAATCATAAACCGACAATTGAATAAAATGTACACAAAAAACAGATTAATAATAAAAAACAACAACACAGTGGGATACATATTGGCGCTAAGTGATAAATAAACACGATTTAGATAATAAAAAAAAGATAATAATAAATACAGTGGAACACATTTGCAACACGTTAGGTCTGGCAACTCATCATAAGATACTTTTCTAATTTACATTTAAAGGAAATTAAAGTTCGGCAGCCCTTGACTTCAGGCGGCAGAGAATTCCAGTGACGAGAAGTAGCAACAGTGAAAGATGAAGAATAAAGAGATGATGTGTGCAGTGGTATTTCTAGCGTGTTGTCATATTGTGACCGAGTATTTAAGTTATGATACCGAGAAAGACTGTGGAATCGGACAGATAAGTAAGAGGGAGTAGAGGTGTGCAAAATTAATATGATCTGATTGTAAAATTTATACTGTTCATATACTCTGTTTATTAATTTTTTGTTGTTTAATAATTATTTTTTTTTACCTCTAGATACACTGTAATATGTTGTGTACTTTGTAATCTTCATTGCTTGTCTTGTATTGTTCTGTATATGAATATTGTGGTCGCAAAAAGACCATGCAGTTATGCGACCTAAAATAAATCTTAAAAAAAAAAAAAGGATTGTAAAAGGTTACTTTCCACCCTGTATAGGCAAACAATAGAACTGCAATAACGAGAAGTGAAGACAGTTTAGGTATTACACCTAAGACATAATATAGGATATCATATTGATTAATAATCAAACATTAACGGCAGACGTGAGATTGGAACCTACGATCTTCTATAGTCGAAACTGTAGAATTTCACGCTATACCTGCTCATACACCACTGCCATCTATCTGTAGTTTAACCGGAGAATAAATTAAGCTAATAACAGAGAAGATACAGGGGTAATGGAAAAAGCAATGCAATCAGCAGACGGCAGAAAAGTATATTCTAAATTGTTTGTAGGTTGATGGGTAGTTTAAACTTCTGCAACCTCATGAAATACCCAGAAGAAAGGGTGGGATGTAATTTGATGGATGAATCCTGCAACCACAAATGCAGTTCCTTTCCAACAACTTTAGCAAATGAAATTTCCCTCCGTTATATATACACACGCCGTTTCCTCACTTTATTTGATTATATCTAGCATCTCATTTGCTATTTGCTTCTCTCTTGTACGTCTGCAGATTGGAAAATTTTATGGCAGATTTCCGATCTGTAAATACTCAAGACTTCTAATATTTCAGAGAAGTATGCTTTCCGCTTTCTATCTATAATTACGGGCAGAATCGTCATTAAATCATCCGGTAACGGCACAAATGAAATAATATAAACGTTGTTCTACAAAATTAATGGTTTCTTACTCCAAAAATATATTAAAAACTACAACTAACATTTAAGCATTTTCATCCTGAAAATATATTATCTTACATACTTATGGCTTTCAGAGAGCCTGGAGGTTCATTGCCGCCCTCACATAAGCCCGTTATCGGTCCCTATCCTAAGCAAGATTAATCAAGTTTCTACTATCATATCGCACCTCCATCAAATCCATTTTAATATTATCCTCCCATCTACGTCTCGGCATCACCAAGGTCTTTTTCCCTCTGGCTTCACAACTAACACTCTATATGCATTTCTGGATTCGGTCATACGTGCTAAATGTCCTCCTCATCTCAAACGTCTGGATTTAATGTTCCTAATTATGTCAGGTGAAGAATACAATGCGTGCAGTTCTGTGTTGTGTAACTTTCTCCATTCTCCTGTAACTTCATCCCTCTTAGCCCCAAATATTTTCCTAAGCACCTTATTCTCAAACACTCTTAACCTCTGTTCGTCTCTCAAAGTAAGAGGCCAAGTTTCACAACCATATAGAACAACTGGTAATATAACTGTTTTATAAATTCTAACTTTCAGTTTTTTTGAAAGCAGACTTGATGACGAAAGCTTCTCAACCGAATAATTATAACAGGCATTTCCCATATGTATTCTGCTTTTAATTTCCTCCCGAGTATCATTTATATTTGAGCCCTTCAGAGCAGAAGTGGTGTAAGTCAAAAATGGGTAATGAGGGTTAAAGTAAACATTCTGTAAAATACAGCGCAAAAAAGCAATTAATATTCAACTTATTTAAACTATTAGTAGTCAGTGGATAGCATGAAGGACATATTAACTGCTACTTTGCGCTGTATTTTACAGAATTTTTGCTTTAAACCTCATTACCCAATTTTGACTTACACCACTTTTGCTCTGAACGGCTTATTTGTTACTGTTTCTCCAAGATATTTGAATTTTTCCATCTCTTCAAAGGACTAATTTCTAATTTTTATATTTCCATTTCGTATTATGTTTTGATCACGAGACATAATCATGTACTTTGTCTTTTCGGGATTTTCTTTCAAACCTATCTCTTTACTTACTTAAAGTAAAATTCACGTGTTTTCCTTAATAGTTTGTGGATAACGCTTTGCCGGTGTTTCGGCACTAGAATTTTCCCGTGAAAAACCCATCCCTTTGTTTGTACATACCAGCGCTCGTAACCTACACATTTGTTTCATCATGTTGGCCTTGAGTTCGATGTTAGGTGGCTGTACTAACTTCATGTATCAAGACTTTGTAACTACCACATGGAACCTGCCCGAACATATATTTCTGTTGTTCATATTGTCTGCCATTCATAAAAAATTTGTAACGAAGTCGTTGAAACATCCTGTATATATTATATCTACTGTATATATAAATACGTACGTTCGCAGACACAAAAGACACAATTCCGTTTGACAAATTGTTCCGCCTCCCTGTTTTTCAGTAATTGAATGACACTTGAAAAATAATTCTACCACAGCGTTGTAGTATGATTACGCCATACATTTAGAAGATTAAATGCTGAATTTTAAAATAACCAGAATTACATATACATACGATTAACACATACACGTGTTACATTGCAAGTTAGTATAAATATTCATCGAGTTTTATAGTCCTATTGCCATGGTTTCAGTCCCAAAAACAAAAACGTATAGCGCCTGCGATGTTCTTCTCTTGGCATGAGCGAGCTTAAAAAAACAGTTGACGCAAGTCAATGCATAACTACAACTCAACAGAATTTATTGCAGAAGGAGTGGTCAAGAAATCAAGAAAAAAGACTGACCTAGTAGCAGTGGGAGCTATGCCACATTGTTGTCTCAGAATACACAAAAAGTGTTTGGAAGGGCAGAAAATGGAACGGTTTCAATATGTGATATTTTATGGCATAACTCCCATCCTAAAAAATCATTGGACTTCTCACTTTTTGAAATATGTACAGTAGAAAATTAGTAACGGTTTCATATACTTCCTCAGTTTTCAGTATAGCGCTCTATATTCTTCCTCCCATTTTCGTTAATTAATTAGCGCTGGCCTTTTGTGCTCGAGGTTGCGGGTTCGATCCCGGCCCAGATCGATGGCATTGAATTGTACTTAAATGCGGCAGGCTCATGTCAGTAGATTTACTGGCATGTAAAAGAACTTCTGTGCGACAAAATTTCGGCACACCGGCAACGCTAATATAACCTCGGTAGTTGTAAGCGTCGTTAAATAAACCATAATTATTGTCATTAATTAATTAATTAATTAATTCATTCATTCATTCATTCAGTCGGCCTAGGTAGCGCTGGCTTCTATGCTCGTGGTTGCGGGTTCGATCCCGTCCCAGGTCAATGGCATTTAAGCGTGTTTAAATGCGACAAGCTCGTGTCAGTACAGTAGATTTACCGGCATGTAAAAGAACTCGTGCGGGTCAAAATTTCGGCACACCGGCGACGCTGATATAACCTCAGCAGTTGTAAGAGTCGTTAAATAAACCATAATAATAATAATAATAATAATTATTATTATTATTATTATTATTATTATTATTATTATTATTATTATCATTCATTAATTCAAAACTGAATCACTCATAATCAGAATGAGGATGGCCAACATATCCCACCACTAACCAAACTCTAATGCTGAAGCCACACAGAGCATCACAAAATATTTCAATATCCAGTAATTTCATCGCTATACAATTTTGTTATTCTAGGTTTAATTTATAATTCAGTAAATATAAAATAATCTTTGTTTTTCTATGATAAATTATCTAGCTTTAATTAGTGAGGTAATCTTTTCGTACTTTGATTTTTGTTGTAATTGTAATTGTAAATTTAATACTAATTGTAATTTTACTTGTAATTGTAATTGTAAATTTAATACTAATTGTGATTTTATTCTTCGTATTATAGTTGGAATCTCCTGGTAGAGGGGCAGGGAAGGCCTAACGGCCTTATCTCTACCAGGTTAAATAAATAAATACTAAGTACTAAATAAATACTAAATACTAAGCTCTACGCCAGGGGTCGTCAGCACAGAGCACGCTGGGGCTAGCCTCTCTTACCCGCGGAAAACGCAGTGCACTAGGGTGCACTCCGTAGCTGCTAGCGGGTATACTCTCTATCTCTCCCTGTTGCACGACAGTGCACACGGGACGGCACCGCGTACCCATTGCGCATTTCAGCGAGTGCTGACGACCACTGCTCTACGCTATGTACGCGAAATTTTCTTTGTACCCTTTGTTTGCTATGTTCCCTACATCCAGTGGTCACACTGAAAGTTATGTCTTTACTAAACTCTTCTGTGTAGCCTACTGGTTGCTAAGAGACAAGAGAAAGAAACAGTATATCCGGCTCCATTAAAACATTTCGTGTCATAGCTCCTATGATGGTCAATCGCGCTGTAATTTTTATGAAATCAGATTAAAAAAAATTATTTTTTTTTAAGTGAGAAAAATACTAACTTCGAAGTGATCCGTTCAAAATAGACATTTACGCGGCAAACTCTTTTTTTTATTTTTCCTCACTTTAGATGGGGGTCAAAGCGAGGAAAATGTTGAAAACAAATGACTATTACTTTCAAAAGTTGTCAAACTCAGAATCTTTATTACTTTTCGATTTACATAGAGTCAAACAAACGAGTGCTGTGCCTGGAGTACAATATTCTGTATGCAGAGAAACAAACTTCCATCTATTAACGGTGAATTTTCATCTGAAATCTTGGACCTAATTTCAAATCTGTTCACAAAATCTACTGAAAATAGTCGAATTTTGACAAATTTTATCATTTGTTTACTTTCGCGCTAAAAATTTACGGTTTTCTCCAGTTGCAGATTACTACAGAAAAAAAAAATCCTCTGAAAGATATTAGTACCGATAATACTAATATTAGTTAAAGTGCCGGAATAAACGTCTTTGAGAACCGCATGCGGCCCGCGGACCGCGTAATGAGTACCACTGCTTTAAAGGTTCAGTTATGCTGTGACGTCATCTTACTAACCGACTTTCTCGTTGTTCTGTATGTATGTAGTTATTTACACTGCAAGTGGGCAAGTACCCGGTGGCAGTGGTACAAACAACATAAACAATACACAATAACATTACAATACATAATACAATTATACAATACACAATACAAATATATACACAATATAATTATACACAATAATTACAATTAATAATACATAAAATAACTTAATTAATAAGTGATCTAATTTTACATTACAACCTACATATGTATAGGCCCTACATAAGTTTCACATTGGTACTGATAATAGTCTTTCATTTTACTCTCATCTCACTTACTGTACTGGCACTATGATACATTTCACTAACACTATAGAACACATTTCATTGACACTATAGAACACATTTCACTGACACTATAGAACACATTTCATTGACACTATAAATTATCACTGATCTAAACTATTCACTGCACTGTAAAACCATAACTTAACTGACTCACCACGCTTCCCTAATACAACAGTTCAAATAAGACAAACAATTACACCCTTAGTCATACTTATAAACAGAACTACATTTAAACTAAACATTTCTAGTCTAAGAATCTCTTACAAGCTATTTTAAAATAATTTACAATTCAAACCAAGGGAGTAACTCGTCAGGCTAAATAAATACAGGTCACCTTAAAAAATAAATGTCACCTTAATTTTAATTTACACTTTATACACAACTTTTTAAGTTATTCTTGGATCTCCTTAAGGTAGGACAGCCCTCAAAGACCTCTGCTGGTGGGTCATTCCAATCATACCGGGCCGTATTCATAGACATTTTTAGCGCGGGCTTTCGGTGATTTATGAGCGTTTTTCGTATTCATAAACCAGTGTTAGCGATAGGATATATTTTGAATTCTGTACTAGTAACCAGTGGATAGCCGGGGCTAGCTTAGTACGCTCGTAGCGCGTGCTGCGAAATGTCTATGAATACCACCCTTATAGTTTTATTTAAAAATGAGAATTTACCTACATCCGTTTTCTGTTTCCTACATTTGATTTTAAAATCATGATCATTCCTACCATAGCATGATCTGGGGGAATCATTCACTCCTTTTCTAACTCCACCGAAACCGATTGAATATTCACCTTTCCCATTCCCACTAGGTGAGACGAAACTGTCGATAGATTTTCTTCTTGTTGGTGTATCATTCCTTGCACACAGAAAATGTAAAGCCCTTCGAAACCCAGTGAATTAAAGATAATTACAAAAAAAAGTAAAAATTCCTACGAGATTCTCATCCAAAATAATTTATAATTGAAACACTCATGAGAAAATAGTTTCCGAAAACGCTGCTGTTTTGTTATCAGGAGTTAGTGCAGCGAAGGACCAAGGGCTCCTATGAGACTGAAGGCTGTGTTTTGAAGTGCTGGAGAAGTGAGTCCACTGGGACCGCTCTGTAGCGACAGATATATCTCGCTCGGTGAATTAATCCGTGGAGACCCTAGCTGGATGAGAACCAGCGACTTGTTGCGCGCGTCAGCTGACGGAACTCACCCGCCTGCGTCTCTGGCGATGATCGATTGACTCGTCCCGTTGTTTGGGCTAATGCTCCTAATGAATATGCTAATGACTCAGGAAGACATAGACGTCTTAAAGCAGCGCTGTTGTAGTCTTATATAACAGGAAGGAAAGAGCGGACTGCGGAAGTATCCGCACTGATAGCATGGGGAACTGAAACATTGAACTGTTACGTTCCTTAATTATTTTGTAGCGCATGTACTGACATTGTTAATATTACACTAATTTTTTGGTATGAAAAATAATATTTAGTGCTATGGCACTTCCTCCAGCAAGACGGGTAACTGATTTGTTAGGAAACGCCTTTACTGAAAACCAGTTGGGGAGAGGATGGTATTTTTTTTTTAACTTTTTTCCTATTTGGTGTAAAATATTAATTTTTTGTATGTAGAGAGCTCATAGTTGTGGCAACTCAACCAAATAAAAATATTTTGAAAAAAATTATTAGGGGGCCCAAATTTGAAAAAAAAAATACCCAATGCAGGATTGTACTAAAACCGTTTTTAAAGATAGATTCAAACCGTTTTTTGCAATGTATTTGCAAAAGCATGTTCTACAAACTTTCTGTAACAGAATTTTGATATTAGTCCCTACGTTTGCAAAATAATTAAAATTTAATAAGAATTTTCTGATTTCCTTTCCCGCAAACAAACGGACGTATTTTTAAAATGAAATCAATTAACAAAATTCTGTTACAGAGAAAAGTTTCCTAATGGTCTACAGAATGTGTGTTCTAAATTTCATGCATGTATCTTTAATAGTTCAGAAATTATATCCATTTTTGTCTGGCAATGTAGCAAAAAAAAAATTGAAGTTACTGGAAACCGATAAAAGCGGGCGTGTTATTTAAAAATCCATAGCGTAGGAAGTTAAAAAATGATGTCTCAACATCCGACAAGGGCATAAATACCCACAAAATGTTATGCAATGCATTCCACACATATCAAAGGGTATTTTAAAGAATAAAGATTTTTGAAAATTTAATTTGACTACCGGAAACAACAATAAAAGTGGGCGAGTGGTTTAAAAATCCATAATGCAGGAAGTTTAAAAATGACGACTCAACATCCGATAAGGGCGCAAATACCCACAAAATGTTATGTTATGCATTCCACACATATCACGGAGTATTTTAAAGATTTTTTTTTTGTAAATTTACTCATTTTTCACCAAAGAATACCATCCTCTCCGCCTAATCTACGGGGTAGAATGTGTGGTCCTATTAACCTGTCAACAGTACACGAATTTTAAAGTACTGTACGTTTTTAATAAAAAAAATTTAATTTTATTACTCATGTTTATTGAACTTTTTTTTTTCTTGTTGTGATTTGTACTATCATTCCTCAAAATATTACACCCTTTTTAACACTATATAAATTTAAGGGAAGAGGGATACTGAAATTTGACTAAAATTAACTCCTTTTTTTTTTTTTTTTTTTTTTTGAAAAAAATATATTTCCCTTAAAATAATCTCTCGACTGAAGAGAATATATTTTAAATAAAAATTTATGCCCTGACTCAATGCTGTGGCATTTAATAATGCCATTTTTAAAATTGTTATTCCACTTCATTATTCAATTTCATTTTTTTCAAATTTACCGCATTCTCAACCTGATTTCGGTTGTTCATTTTATATAATTTCATGACTTATTGGTTTCGCGGCCAGACGCGCTAGCCGTTACTCCACAGGTGGCCCGGGTTCGATTCCCGTTCGGGTCAAGTTACCTGGTTGAGGTTTTTTTTTTCCGGGAGTTTCCCTCAAATGCTGGGTAACTTTCGGTGTTGGACCCCGGACTCATTTCACCGGCATTATCACCTTCATCTCATTCAGACGCTAAATAACCTAAGATGTGGATAAAGCGTCGTAAAATAACCTACCAAAAATAACTTAGTGAGTGAATGAATAAATAAATGAATAAATAAATAAATACGTAGATAAATAAATAAGTAAATAAATGATTAAATAACTAAATAAATAAGTAGATAAGTAAATAAATAAATTTATGAATATATACATAAGTAAATAGGTCAGTAAATAAATAAATACCGATACATAAATAAATACATAAAGAAGTAAATAAAGAAACAAATAAATGAGAGAGTGGCTTAGTCAATGAATGAATAAATAAATAAATAAATAAAGTAAATAAATTCATAAATAAGTAAAAATATATATATAAACATAAAAATAAATAATAAATAAATAAATAAATGATTAATGCATTCAATGAATGAATGAATGTACAGCCCTATCTCCAATAGTTTTCGCTTTATTCACTAGATAGCAGGAGATAGTATAATTCCTTCAGATGTTTTCGTCAGATATGCTACAAAATTGTTTTGATCTAAAGTAGATCTATAGAAATATGATTGTTAATTCTTGACAGAAATAGTTATTGTAGTGTCTGAAACACATAGTATGTAAATAGTATGTATTAGGCCTATATAGGTTGCAGTTAGTGTAGTTTTGTGTTTTATAGTGCATTTGTGTATATAATTAGTTTCACATCATGGGCAGAATTAGCGAATAGAAGGCTAGAATTGTAAATAATAAGAAAACTGTTAAGGAACTGCTTAGAAAATGAGGCAGAAAATGTAAAAAAGGGGTAGTAAATGTAGTAAGGCCACAGAAATCATTGTCTGGCCCTTCAAGTGAAAGTTTATATCAAGTGACTCTTTAAATGTATTTTTTTTCCCGTAAATTGCTTTTTTGGTCACCATGCTTACCTTAAATTGATATAACTCAGAAGCTATGAATAATAGGAAGCTCAAATTTTGTACATATCTTAAACATTTTATTTAAAAAGATTTGGCTTCATTAGAATTTTTATGTTTAAATTAAATATTAAAATAATTAACAATGTGCAAAGAAGTGGACTCCAAACTGAAATCCATGATATTCTAAAATCAGTTATGTTTCTGTAAAGTATACTAAAAATCAAGTGAAGCTATTTTGTAGAAAATCGTCTTGTAAATCTAATGAAATATCTAAAAAATATATATATATATATATATATATATATGACTGAGTTATATACATTTTTGTAAATAGTTACAAATGTGGGCTAATTATCAAATTTGGCCCTTCTTTTGCTTTTTTTTAGCTAATACTCAAATTTATATTTTATACTTAAGGCTGTCCAGCATACAAAAAATTATAAATTTCAAGGAGAAAACAAAGAATTTAAAATTTTTAGTAGGCTATCATCTTCACTTAAGAATATTATCTATCTATCTATCTATCTATCTATCTATCTATCTATCTATCTATCTATCTATCTATCTATCTATCTATCTATCTATCTATCTATCTATCTATCTATCTATCTATCTGTCTATCTGTCTATCTGTCTGTCTGTCTGTCTATTTATCTATTTAGAACTAGTTGACGATCGTGAATAACACGTTGTAAGAGGATGACAGAATCTCGGAAAAATAAATAAAACTTGAATTTGTTTAGTGTTCGCGTAGGCTTCCGCGGCTGGTGTACAAGCTGTGTGGATAAGCTTCAGGGCTTCTACCGCGTTGTCTTGGTGTTGGTGGCTGACGTTTCGACCGCTGTATTGTGGCCATCTTCAAAGTAGTCGAGCTCGCAGACTGTTTCCTTATCCAAATGCTCTGAAGATGACCACAACACAGCGGTCGAAACGTCAGCCACTAAACCAAGACAACGCGGTAGAAGCCCTGAAGTTTATCCACACACCTTGACTTTGTTTGTTTTTCTCACTTTTCCTCGCTTCTGTAATAATGCATTAAGCACACTTGTATCGCAATAATACTATCCTTAACTTGTCCCTCCGATACACAGACGCCCTGTAATTTTAGATCATACGATTTACATTTAAATATCGCGTGTAGTTCCCACTCTGAAGGTATCAACAGTTTGGTGTACCGTTCTGTAGCTACAGGATCTTTGAGTCCTTGATGTTTAAACTTCTGCACGTCTTTCCGCAAGGGAAAAGTTACCCATTCAAACACAACTTTGATGATGCATAGAGATGAGGCATCTCTTGCATCCCAATATGACGCATGAAGATGGCGTCGCGGTCAGCGACCTCACGCGGTTTGTTTAGCAACAGTAGCATCAAGATGTCCGCACGCATCATAACAAATGCGCATCACAGAACAATCAGGTGACTGTCGGGTTGTTATGGTTACAAAAACAGTTGCAACGTTTCTTACCGTTTATTCACTGGTATATATACTTAACTTTATTTTGTGCGAGATCGTGCGTATTTGCTTGGTTTCCGCACAAAACCAATCCGCGGAAAGT
This sequence comes from Periplaneta americana, assembly GCF_040183065.1. Lineage (NCBI taxonomy): Eukaryota > Metazoa > Arthropoda > Insecta > Blattodea > Blattidae > Periplaneta > Periplaneta americana. The sequence continues at coordinate 15,767,049 of NC_091117.1, read as the reverse complement.
CTAAAATTCCACATTCAGTATTCCTAACCTAACACACATAACAATTTCCCTCTTCTTACCGCTTAAGTGACATATTGATTTTACAGCTTTAGGCTTTTAACATATTATTTTTAGAGACGTTCAATATAGTAATAATTATAAATTGGAAACTTACCACTGCAATTTCACCTAAATTGCACTGTTAATTATTGTTTTTAAATATTTGCAAAAATTAAGTAAACTCTATAACTCCACTAAAGTTACTGCATTCGTGATGCAAGTAACATTAAGGAAGCCGTGAAAAAATCAACAAGATTCCAGACTCATCATAGACTGGGGGAAAAAAAGACAGACGTATATCACGGCCTGCTGGAGTATAGTAAACACAGAAAACTTTTTAAAGCAACAATGTTGAAGATAGATATTTTTGTTTTGCAAATTTGCCGTCATTGAACAGAAACGAAGATGGAGATTTCATTGCAACTAATTAGAAATTCCTCTTTCAGGTATGTAATAAACGATCTTCGCACAAAATAATGTACGATACACGAGCGGTATGTTTTCTTTCAATTCTCGGAAATTAAAAAAGCTCAACTACGTTTCGATTTTTCAAACTTTTCCTCGAACATGAAAACTTCAACATACCGCTCTTGTAACGCATATTACTATTAACTTAATTCAATTTTAATTTAATTTTTGATTTCATTTAAAGTAATTTAATGTTATTTGCATCATTTCGTCATCATTCCATAGCATTTCCCGAACGCCGGCTGGCGACGCACGGAGGGGGCTGGCCCAGGGATGAGAGGGTTGCCTGCTCGTAACCTGGGTACGCAGCGAACCTTAGTGTAGGCAGCCGGCTTGAGTTTGGGAATGCGCCTACCTTGAGGATTAGCGTAATAGATCTTAAAAGGTCGCAGTGCTGGGTCATAGTGCCCCGTCCTGAAAATTGCATTCCATTCCAACTAGTGTTGTCGATCGATCAAAATATTTAATCGATTAACTATTTGAATTTAATCGATTAATCGGTATATTAATCAAATTTTGACCGAGTTTAAATGTTTTAATATACTGTAATACACAATTATTGTTAAATTTAACTTGTGTTCGGTGATAAGCATAAGTATTAAATGTTGTATATCTGTATATAGGTCCCGCGCCGTGGCGTCGCGGTCTAAGACATCCTGCCTAGAATGCGCGTGGTTCGAGTCCTCATGAGGGAAGAAATTTTCTCATGAAATTTCGGCCAGTGTATGGGACCGTTGCCCACCCAGCATCGTGATGCACTTGGGGAGCTACGATAGGTAGCGAAATCCGGTTGCGAATGCCAGCTATAACGACTGGGGGGATCATCGTGCTAACCACACGATACCTATATTCTGGTTGGATGATCGTCAACCTCTGCTTCGACATGTGGGCGTAAGGCCACCAGCCGGCTGGTCGGTCTAGGCCCTTCACGGGCTGTAGCGCCATGGATTATTATTATTATTATTATTATTATTATTATTATTATTATTATTATTATTATTATTATTATTATTATATCTGTATATAGCGTATCGTTATATTACAAAACTACTATTTTAATTACTTGTCAATTTCTCCGGGAATTTCTGAGACAAACATAAACAACAAAAAGTATGAAGACTCACCTAGTTAATACTGCTTCATCCATGATTTTAAACATGTGAGTGCATTCACATGCTCCGAATTAAGTGCCGCTCTACGTTTAGTAACAAAGTTTCCTGCATCACTAAACATGAAAAAAAAAAAAAAAAAAAAAAAAAACTTTTTTTCTGTCAAGCACTTCTCCACGATCGTTCAATTTAAATCCAAACGTTTCAAGGAGTTTACCTCTCAAATTCTCATATGACATAATGGAGTTTACACTTTTCACAGACTACAGAAAACTATTTTTTTTCTTTATCAAACTAAACACACAACCGTCACACACAAACTCAGTACACAAACTGCAAGCACCTACAAAAGTACAGCGGTCGAAACAGAAAACTGGCCCCTATTGTAATCGAATTACCAGATTTTAGAAAAAGAAGAAGATAGTTACGCTCCCACTTGCACACAGTGTAGACATGGCTAGTTTATAAGGGATGAGGGGGACGAATCCCAGAAAAGTACCCATATGTATTGCATATGCTAGGAAGATGAGCTGACAACAAGGTGGAAGTTTTCTTGGAAAACATAAAACTTAATAAGGGTTTCGCATTGTGTTTCAACTTTCAATAGAGATAGACTAGATCACTGTCCTCATATCTCCGTCCCTTTCTGAAGTGTTTGTGCAAAGATTTTCCCTATTGTATGTGGTTTACAGTTAGAAAATAACAGTACTATTGTGCTTTTAAGTAAGCAATTTCCGAGAAAGAAATTTTTAATATGAGTTTGTATTAACAAAATAATTAATATCAACTATAACCGATTAATTTTCATCGACTCGATTATTCGATTAAATATTTTGATCGATTAATCTTACCACAGTTAAAATTTAAGATTCCATACTTAGCATACACATATTTTATGTTTACATTTTAGTAATTATTAACAATCCATATGCATCACTTGAATACATGTCATCATTGATTTTTTATTGTTATTTTTAATATTCTGACACATGGTAGTATTTTCTTACTGTTTTACTCATTATGTATACATTTTATATACTCGTACTTTGTGTTTCACTTGTGTTCAACTAATATATTGCTTCCACCTGATGATGATTTCTTGTAAAATTGAAAATATTTGTGGATATTACCAAGAATTATAATGTGACCATTGTAGCAAAACTTGTTTTTGTACCAATCTGATAAGTTGTTGACTGAAATTGTAATATAATAATTTTTCTTATCATATATTATTCAACTTATCCGAACCTCAACAAGACTTTTAAATTTTCTAGTAGTTTAGGATCAGGATTGAGTTCCACTGCGTCTCATGGTCGGAAAATTGGGAATCCACGATAGATGGCAAACTAGTGTTGATAAAAGACATTAATAACACCTGCAGATACTCGCAGCATTCCATCGCCGCTGGTAACGCAGTTGACTACCAGATGGCAGATGCTCTGATCGGCCGTTGTCCCTCGTGTGGTGGTTACACTAGGGATTTTAATTTCGTTCATGAATCTTGTGAACACGTCCGAAGGTTTTGCGCAGACCTTCTGAATCACCGTGCATAGTGAAGAATTGATTCTTATTTCCCTTTTGCACAAAACAGTAATATAGCTGGCAGAATGCGGAGAAAAACAAATTGGCAACCTCGTTCCGGTTGCAACATCGTATAAAAAAAGAACAAAGAAAAAGAAATGTCGGTCCAATTTAAAAGAGATTTAAACGTGTCTTAAAGACTATCTCCATATGTCTTCCAAGAGAAATGTTTCTCACGAGCCGTCACTTAAATTAATTAAATTAGATATCACAGCTAAGTAATGTGAATGTCCACACACAACAGCAACAAGGAAACAAAAATGTCAGTAAAATCAGAGTTTATTACGCCTACTGTTTTTTAAGGTGGGCACGGATTTTTATGACATTTCATCGTTCTTTATTACATCCTTTGGAATACACGTTAAGGGGAAAGGATGGTAATTTTTGGTGAAAAATGAGTAAATTAAAAAAACAAAATTCTTTAAAATGCTCTTTGATATGTGTGGAATGCATAGCATAACATTTTGTGGGTATTTGTGCCCTTATCTAATGTTGAGTCGCCATTTTTAAACTTTCTGCGTTATGGATTTTTAAATCACTCGCCCACTTTTATTGTTGTTTCGGGTAAATTAAATTTAAAAAAAAATCTTTAAAATACCCTTCGATATGTGTGAAATGCGTATAACATTTTGTGGATATTTGTGCCCTTATCAGATGCTGAGTCGCCATTTTTAAACTTTCTGCGTTATGGATTTTTAAATCACTCGCCCACTTTTATTGTTGTTTCCTGTAAATTAAATTTTAAAAAAAATTCTTTAAAATACACTTTGATATGTGTGAAATGCATATCATAACATTTTGTGGATATTTGTGTCCTTATCAGATGTTGAGTCGCCATTTTTAAACTTTCTGCGTTATAGATTTTCAAATCACTCGCCCACTTTTATTGTTGTTTCCGGTAAATTAAATTTAAAAAAAAATCCTTAAAATACCCTTTGATATGTGTGGAATGCATAGCATAACATTTTGTGGGTATTTGTGCCCTTATCGGATGTTGAGTCGCCATTTTTAAACTTTCTGCGTTATGGATTTTTAAATCACTCGCCCACTTTTATTGTTGTTTCCGGTAAATTAAATTTAAAAAAAATCTTTAAATACCTTTTGATATGTGTGAAATGTATTGCATAACATTTTGTGGGTATTTGTGCCCTTATCGGATGTTGAGACGTCATTTTTAAACTTCCTGCGCTATGGATTTTTAAATTACACGCCCGCTTTTATCGGTTTCCAGTAACTTCATTTTATTTTGCTACATTGCCAGTCAAAAATGGATATAATTTCTGAACTATTAAAGATACATGCATGAAATTTAGAACACACATTCTTTAGACTATTAGGAAACTTTTCTCTGTAACAGAATTTTGTTAATTGGTTTCACTGTAAAAATACGTCCGTTTGTTTGCAAGAAAGCAAATCAGAAAATTGTTATTAAATTTTAATTGTTTATTTTACAAACGTAGGGACTAATATCAAAATTCTGTTACAGACAGTTTGTAGAACATGCTTTTGCAAATATATTGCAGAAAACTGTTTGAAAATATCTTTAAAAACGGTTTAGATATATCGGTTTTAGTACAGTCCTGCATTGGGTAAATTTTTTTTCAAATTTGGGCCCCCAAATAATTTTTTTTTCAAAATATTTTTATTTGGTTGAGTTGCCACAGCTATGAGCTCTCTACATACAAAAAATTAATATTTTACACCAAATGGGAAAAGAGTTTTAAAAAATACCATCCTCTCCCCTTAATGTATACAGAGTGTTAAAAAAAGTATCCAATATTTTAGGAGGTGCTAGTATGCATCAAAACAAGAAAATAATATCTAATAAACATGGGCCCTACAACACATACTTTCTGAGATCTGTACACTTGTTCATGGGAGGTGCTCGATGTGACGTCCATTCATGGCAATGCATTTTTCTGCCCTACAATACAGCAGGCTACCAGATAATCATACCGTAGTTGACACCCCTGGCATGGAATAAATGACACGTCGCAAGGAATACTGAAAACAAAAGTCTGGTTGCGGATATCAACATGTGTACGTATGTATTTATTCACACTGCAATGGATATATACCCGGTGGCAGTGGTAACTAATTACACTCAATAATGACAATAATAATGAACTTATTAATTAAAAATACCTACCTCCATGCCCCCCAAGTGCCTTCATGGCATGTTACGGGGATACCTTTACCTTTTTATACCTTTACTAATAATTAATACTAATAATAATAATAATAATAATAATAATAATAATAATAATAATAATAATACTAATAATGATGATGATAATAATAATAATAATAATAATAATAATAACAGGGAATATTCTAAATTAAATGAAGCACGATCACTTAAAATAACATTTAAAATAAATCTAATTTGTATCTTAAACCTAAGTTCGAACTAAAACCCACGAGTATGATATGTTCATATCTGCACAAGTACCTTTCAGCACTACACCTATTTCGCTGTCAACTCACTCACTGCACTGGAACTACGACACATTTCACTGATTCTATCTTGATTTCACTAACATTTCAAAAACATTTCACTGTTCAAATACTTTGCACTGCCTCTATAAACCATAAAGCTTCACTGACAGGAACACGTTTCACTTACACAACACACTTCACTGACACAACATAATTCTTCACTGATACAACTCTTCAGTAACAAAATATCATTTACACCCTTTAAATACTGTGTATAATTACCGTCTATTAGTAAAGTCCTTAAGCCTATTTTTAAATACATTTTTGGTTGTTGGTAAAGCCTTTAGTAAGTCTGCAGGTAAAGCATTCCAGTCCCTGATAGTACGATTGAGAAAAGAAAACTTTCCAGTGTCCGTCCTCTATCTTCTTTCCCTCAATTTATATGAGTTGTCGTTCCTTGAAGAGTAATTTGGCGGCTGCAACCTATTTTTTATTTCTCTCCAGGCAGGCTCACCTCTGTGTGTTTTGAACATTGCGCATAATCGAAATCGCGTTCTCCTGTCCGTGAGTGTGTCTCATTTTAATGGTGAATTTTTCCGACAACACTTGAGAGCCCGTTTTTTAAATCTTTTCCAGTGTCTTAATATGTTCTAATCTGTAAGGATCCCAACATGCAGCACCATATGAGCGGGGTTCGGCAGAGATGGTGTTGTGAATTTTCGTAATCAGCATGTGTGGGCTGATGGAAATCCCCATGCAGTTGAAGAAACAAGGCATCAGCATCAATTCTCAATCAACTTATTGGCAGGCGTTCTTGGTGATAGATTAATAGAGCCATACGTGCTATACAGAGATTAACTGGGGATCGTTATCAGAACTTTATCACGTATTAAAACAAGTTTCAAAGAGTGCGTGATTCCTTACGCCGAAAGGCAGAGGAATGCATTGCCATGAATGGACGTAACCTTGAGCACCTCCTATGAACAAGTGATCAGATCTCAGAAAGTATGTGTTGTAGGACTCATGTTTATTAGACATTATTGTCTTGTTTTGGTGCATACTAGTTACTCCTAAAATATTGGATACTTTTTTTAACACTGAACCTTGAATTGTTCGTATACATTTGATGTCTGATTAGTGAAATATGTAGCTAGTCAGCGATGTATGTAATGGAGGGGGGAAAGGAACTGGTCACCCTACCCCATTATCTCCTTATCTGGTTGCCTCATGAGTGATGCCTTGCTGGTGTCACTTGTGGGGTCCAGACCTATCTTCGGACAATTGACTAAACAAAAACAACTCTCCCCATATTTAATGCATTCCAGGATTGTTAAAAAACGGTATTTCCTCACTTAATGTTCATGTCTTAAGGGGTTAGGTGCAGCTTACAACGATACAATTATTGGAAATATTCAACATTCTTTTCCTCCATTACTATATCTTGTACAATAATGAAAATTGGCATGTGTAAAACACTGTCGTTCTGCTATATGAAGAAAGTATTTTTAAGATTAAAAAAATCAAAATTAAAAATCGTGGCAGTTCACTGTGCAGTGATGAAGCGTTTCTCTCATAACTCATAAACTTGTTAACTTTTTCATGTTCTCTCTCTTTTATTTTATTGGTGAAACTCATGTTTACAATATCATGCTCTTTCAACTACATTCCCCAATAAATATTTTTTTTATTTCGTATTAGAAAAAAATACTGATATTTGACCTTTTTTTAAATGCATTTATTTTTTATCAGACAATCTATCAAACGTAGAGAAGTGATTTTGCATCATATTGTAGGCATGACATGCATAAATACATACAAAACATTTCATCACAGAATATTGGATAGTTTTTGAGTTATGAGGGAAACGCTTCATCACTGCACAGTGAACTGCTATCATTTTGAATTTTGAATATGTATATACACACATAAATTTCTTTTAAATTCTAAAAATATTTTTTGCATATAGCGGAAGGACAGAATTTTACATATACTAATTTTCATTATCGTACAAGATACAGTAATGGAGGAAAAAATGTTGAATATTTCACGCTAATCCCTTATTCATCTGTCGTAAAAAATCTTGGCTTCTTTTTTTATAATAATCTAAGTTGGAATTTTCAAGTTAAAGAAACGATAAAAAAAGTCTGTTCCTCCATTCACTGTTTGAGTCGCTTGAGAAACTTCTTGCCCCAGCAACTAAAACTTACCCTAGTACAAACACTAGTAATGCCGCACTTCGATTATTGTGACGTTTTGTTAAGTGACCTACAGTAAGTTCTGAACTGTCAGTCAAGTTACAGCGAGCTCAGAATATGTGCGTCAGATACGTGTGCAACATCCGACGATATTATCACCGTCCTTCGCAAGTCTTTCGTGGCTCCGACTTAAAGAACGTAGAACTTTACACTCTTTGTCTTTACTCTTTCGAATTCTGCACACTTCAACACCAAATTACCTTTCGTCTCGTTTCTCTTACCTATACTCTAACCACGACGTAAATACCAGATCACTTATCTGTAGCACGCTAAGTATACCTCTTCATAGAACATCTTGTTATTCATCATCTTTTACAGTACCTATCCACCTCGCGTCAATGGAATTCCTTGTCACAAAGTATTAGGGGCTGCAAGACAACAAACACCTTTAAAAACAGCTTAAAAGATAACCTTATTAGCATTTCACTCCAATCATACTGATTTAAACTATCACTGACTACATTGTTACTTCTTTCTTTAGACATCATCCTGATTGTGCTGTATTTTCAAAATTGTCTCATAATAATCTCTTTCTATTATCTAATATTATTTGAAATATATTAACAACATTCTATGTATTTTAGCTTAATTCTGCTACACAGTTTATTTCAGTGTTTAATTAATAGTTCATAGTATTTTGTTGTTTAATTCGTAAATAACTCTTGTATACATGTAACTCTCATCTAAATCAAATTGTTGAATTCTTTGTAAGTTCATGCATATGTATATATATTTTTTGCTGGTTGAGTGGAAGAGAAGACCTTACGGCCTTAACTCTGCCAGCTAAAATAAATCATCATTATTATTATTATTATTATTATTATTATATTATTATTATTATTATTATTATTATTATTATTATTATTATTATTATTATATTTCCAAACTTTTACTGCTGTAAGCTGTACCTAACCCTTTTAAGCATGAAAGTGCACAATGGATACAACAGGCCCCAATGCAAGCGACAGTAAAATCTACTTTTCTGGGAATCGAACCCAGAGTGTTCAGAATATGTCAACTCCATCTACTTATGCATGACATAGACACATTGTGTAATGTAATGTTGTACCTACTGTACAACGTATTTGTACTATCATATGAGAAGGCGGTGGACTATTGTATATTCAGGATACCGTCACCTTGGCAACGCACCCAAACGGGATTACAAAGCTCTTCGCTTAAATAATAGGCGGACTCGCCTGCAGGCGTAACTAACTTCCGACAACGCCGCCTGTCTCGAGCGAAGCGCACGAGTGTCGGTTAATTCACTGTTCATCCCCTCATCGCACGCGCAACAGGCTGCCGCATTGGTAATCGAACTCCTGGCCGCACACTACCCGTTATTGGTTGGCGTTCTTTTTAGATCGCAATAATGGCCAGTATCTCCACAAAAACAAACATCTGTTTCGCATCAGTTCTGCCAGACTGATGATCTCATGTACACATGCCTCAGCAGAGGTGAACGATCATCCAACCAACACTGACATAACGTGTCGTCAGTACTATGAACCGATTTCGCTACTCACTGCAGTTCCGAAAATTAATAACGATGCCGGGTGGACATCGGTCCCATAAAGTGCCCGAAATTTCTGAGAATTTATTTTCCCATGAAGACTCGAATATGCCACTAGGAAAGCTCAGGATAACAGAGAGCATTTGGAATTGAACGGGTTACATCAGCTTCTTGCCTATGTAAATGATGTGAATAACTTATGTTAGGAGAAAATCCACAAACGATTAGGGAAAACACGGAAATTTTACTTGAAGCAAGTAAAGAGATAGGTTTGGAAGTAAATCCCGAAAAGACAAAGTATATAATTATGTCTCGTGACCAGAATATTATACAAAATGGAAATATATAGATTGGAGATTTATCCTTCATAGAGATGGAAAAAAATTCAAATATCTTCGAGCAACAGTAACAAAAGAAGAGTTCACTGCAAGAATGATGGATGTCACTTTCTTATCGAAAATGAACCAAGACTGTACATAGTTATATGGCATTAACACTGATAGTCATTGTCCAATAATGATCGGAAAATCACAGTTAAGCTTTGAGCACTAAGCATTTCAAACTTTCAATTGCTTCTCCTGCAGCGGTAGAGTGCTTGTTTAATGATTCAAAGGTTGTGGGTTCGGGCCTTCTTCAAGTTTTCATTTCTTTTCAAATGTGAGGCTATTTGTTCAAATGTGAGGCTATTTGCAGACGACTGCATTATCTATAGAAAGATTAGAAATAATTCAGATGTAGATGCTATTCAAACAGACTTGAATAAAATTTACAACTGGGCGTTAAAGCATAGGATGAAAATAAATGGTTCTAAAAGTAAATCTATAACATTTTGTAAAACCCGAGAGGAAACTACTCTTAATTACGAATTCAGTGGTGTTGTAATTCCGCAAGAACAATGTTGTAAATACCTAGGAGTGTATTTAAACTCCAAACTTTCTTGGGGAGAGCATGTTGATAATGTTACAGGCAAAGCATGGAGGGCACTTCACTTTATTATGAGAATCTTGAGAAAGGCTAGCCCCAAATCGAGGGAAATAGCATATCTAACATTAGTGCGACCGTTAATGGAATACGGAACTACATGTTGGGATCCCTATAGAATATATCAGATAAATTCCTTAGAAAGAATCCAGTATAGGGCAGCTAAATTTGTTAAAGGTAAAAGAGAAGATGGGAACGATACGATAAAAGAACTTAAATGGGAAACTTTGGAAAACAGACGTAGGAAAACTAGAATAACATCATTATATAGAGCACATCTAGGTCAGAAAGCATGGGTAGACATAACGGCTCGGTTAGAAAAGCCAACGTACTATGGTAGGAACGATCATGATTTTAAAATCAAATGTAGGAAACAGAAAACGGATGTAGGTAAATTCTCATTTTTAAATAGAACTATAAATGATTGGAATGACCTACCTGCAGCGGTCTTTGAGGGCTGTCCTTCCTTAAGGAGATTCAAGAATAATTTAAAGAGTTGTATATAAAGTGAAAATTAAAATTAAGGTACATTCAACATTTAATTTTTTAAGGTGGCATGTATTTATCTAGCCTGACGAGTTTACTTCCTTGGTTTGAATTGTAAATTATTTAAAAATAGCGTGTAAGAGGGCCTTAGACTAGAAATGTTTAGTTTAAATGTAGTTCTGTTTATAAGTACAGTATGCATAAGAATGCAATTATTTGACTTATTTGAACTGTTGTATCAGTGAAGCGAGGTGAGTCAGTGAAGTTATGGTTTTACAGTGCAGTGAACAGTTCCGATCAGTGATAATTTATAGCGTCAATGAAATGTGTTCTATAGTGTCAGCGAAATGTGTTACAGAGTGTCAGTGAAATGTGTGCTAAAGTGTCAGTGAAATGCGTCATAGTGCCACTACAGGGAATGAGATGAGAGTAAAGTGAAAGACTATTGAAAATTATGTAGGACCTATACATAATCATGTAGGTTGTGTTGTAAAATTAGGTGTTTTATTTTATGTTTTATTATTATTGTGTTAAATTGTATTGTGTATTCTTATTGTATTGTGTATAAAATTGTATATGTGTTGTAAATTTTATTATGTATTGTAAATTTTATTGTGTATTGCTTATCATTTTAACTGTGTATTGTTAATATTGTATATACCACTGCCACCGGGTGCTTGCCCACTTGCAGTGTAAATAAATACATACATACAAAATGTATTCCAAACGACATCCATCATTCTTGCAGTGGACTCTTCAAATATAAATGATACTCGGGAGGAAATTAAACAGAGAATAAATATGGGAAATGCCTGTTATTATTCAGTTGAGAAGCTTTTGTCATCTAGTCTGCTGTCAAAAGATCTGAAAGTTACAATTTATAAAACAGTTATATTACCGGTTGTTCTGTATGGTTGTGAAACTTGGACTCTGACTTTGAGAGAGAAACAAAGATTAAGGGTTTGAGAATAAGGTTCTTAGAAAAATATTTGGGGCTAAGAGGAATGAAGTTACAGGAGAATGGGGAACGCCACCTGACATAATTAGGAACATTAAATCCAGACGTTTGAGATGCGCAGGGATGTAGCACGTATGGGAAAATCCAGAAATCATATAGAGTGTTAGTTGCGAGGTTGGAAGGAAAAAGACTTTTGGGGAGGCCGAGACGTAGATGGGAGGATAATATTAAAATGGATTTGAGGGAGGTTCAATATGATAGAGACTGGATTAATCTTGCACAGGATAGGGACAGATGACGGGCTTATGTGAGGGCGGGAATGAATCTGCGGGTTCCTTAAAAGTCATTTGTAAGTGTAAAGACTCGAACCAACGTTCATTCTGCAACGCTAGTCCAAAGCATGACGTCGTAGATGATGTTCAATCCTTTTTTATACAAAACAAATGTTAAAAACACTTACCTTTATTTTCTACAAGTCTGCAACATTTATACGTTGACGTGGATTCTCGTAATATTTTAAAATATAGAAGGTACAATCAATATATTTACGAACCCCACTTGTATTTATTATACCGTTAAATATGTATGCGCATTTCATTGAATATAAAATTGCTTCCATGCCTGTTGAGTCAGTCTATCAAACAGCGTCAGTTGTCTTTACTTGGTTGCTAGGCAACACTTTAGCGATAATTTCAGTAGTGTTTATTTGGACGCATATTGCAATAATATTGTAATTTCTAGTTATACAATATTGCTCGGCTAACAGTGTGAGAAAAGGTAATAAAACTACAGGGAAAAATGATGCAGTTTCACAACGTAATAATTATGTCGCTTGGGACAAAGGAATTAATCTGGGCTTAAAATAAAAGGCTTTATTTTTACATTTCAATCAACGAAGGCCAAATATCTCGATTGCGTCATTGAGTGTAACAAAGGGAATACATATTAATCAGTCACGAACTAACTCCATTATCTTTGTGATAACTCCAACACATGGACACAAAAGCTATGCTTCTTTTTTTTGACCCACGCCAGACAATTTGATTGATGGTACTCAGAAGTAAATACATCATGAGACAGGCAGACTTCACACAGGAAAATCTGTTTCTGTGAAATCTTTCAGGAACAAAAGCCTTGTATGAGGGAACCAAAAGAGATAAAATAAATCTCCTCTTTGCAGAAAGTCAAAGGCTCGAGAAACAAAACACCTTTGAACAGCGCGAGCTGAACAAATGAAGAGCCCTGAGAAAAGGTTAGGATTTATCGACTTAATCAACTGCCTTCCGTCATTTATGAAGACAAATTTGGTTTATGCAGCTCAAGGACAATCATATACTATTTTCTGTGTTAGCAGTCCATAAACATAAATAATCCAATTGACATAGTCAAGTTAAAACAATTGATTATTATAAATAATAGGCCTAATATTAACAAATTCACAAATATGTATATACATAAATGTTCTGCCGCACGGCTGATCTTTCACTGCAAACACAGCATTCTCCAATCTTTCCTATTTTCTACCTTCCTCTTAATCTTTTTTTTTTGTAGGTTGTTTTACGACGCTTTATCAACATCTTTGGTTATTTAGCGTCTGAATGAGATGAAGGTGATAATGCCGGTGAAATGAGTCCGAGGTCCAGCACCGAAAGTTACCCAACATTTGCTCATATTGGGTTGAGGGAAAAAAAAACCCGGAAAAAACCTCAACCAGGTAACTTGCCCCGACCGGGAATCGAACCCGGGCCACCTGTTTTCGCAGCCAGACGCGCTGACCGTTACTCCACAGGTGTGGACTCCTCTTAATCACCGCATATGTTCCATATACAGGGTGTTTCCAAGGTGGTGTTACAAACTTTCAGGGATGATGGCGAAGGCACATGTATCAATTTGAGATAAAGAACCCTGGTCCGGAAATGACTGAGTCGAAAGTTATAAGCAAAAATAGTTGTGTGGAAATGGAATTGTAATTTCTCCTTCCCTTAACCTTTGGAACAGTCGTGGAAAGATGGTATGGGCTGGATGTCTCCTACGTGGGTACTAGCCCCGATACAATCTGTGATCTTGTCTACTGTTCCCATTGACTCATCCGTATTCGCAAATCAGGTCTGCTTATTCCGCTCTCGTGTACTCCTCCATTTCACTAGGACTGATCGACTGGACACTGCAACTTGTACACATACACTGCTGTCTACAGACGTGCATATCAGGACCGACCATGTCCGTTACACATTACGCTATCTGCATTGCTTTAGTGTAGTTTCCTGTCCCCACCCCTGAGACAGCGCACTGAATGGAATACTGTAAGTAGACAACGTAAACAACGTCAGATGAATACAGTATGTGTAAGATGTACAGATAAATACACATAAATAAGGTGTACAGAGGAATAAAATTATTTCATTTCCACAAAGTATTTTTGCTTGTAACTTTCGACTCAGTCATTTCCGGACCAGGGTTTCTTATCTCAAATTGGGACATGTGCCCTTCCCCATCATCCATGAAAGTTTGTAACACTAGCCCGGAAACATACTGTATAAATGTTCTGCCCCAGGGCTGATATTTTACTGAAAACCCAGCATTCTCCAATCTTTCCTATTTTCTGCCTTCCTCTGTGTCTCCTCATATGATCCATATATCTTAATGTCGTCTATCATCTAATATTATATTCATCTGCCCCGAACTTTTCTCCCGTTCACCATTTCTTACAGTGCATCCTTCAGTATGTAGTTTCTTCTTAACCAGTGACCCAACCAATTCCTTTTTCTCTTTCTGATCACGTGAACAGTTTCGGCATCATTCTTTCTTGACCCACTCTCTTCAACACACCTTCATTTCTTATTCTGTCTGTCCATTTCACACACTCCATTCCTCTCCATATCCACATTTAAAATGCTTCTAATCACTTCTCTTCACTTCCTAGTAATGACCATATTTCTGCGCCATACAATTCCACAATCCGTACAAAGCACTTAACTAATCTCTTCCTTAGTATTTATTGTTTCCAGAGGTCCACAGAAGATACTCCTTTTTCTATTAAAAGCTTCCTTTGTCATTGCTATCCTCCTTTTGACTTCCTGGCAGCAGCTCATGTTACTGCTTATAGGCGTACTATACACCTCTGATTTCCTTTCTTGCAAACAAACGGACGCATTTTTAAAATGAAATCAATTAACAAAATTCTGTTACAGAGAAAAGTTTCCTAATAGTCTAAAGAATGTGTGTTCTAAATTTCATGCATGTATCTTTAATAGTTCAAAAATTATATCTATTTTTGTCTGGCAATGTAGCAAAAAAAATGAAGTTACTGGAAACCGATAAAAGCGGGCGTGTGATTTAAAAATCTATGCGCAGGAAATTTTAAAATGATGTCTCAACATCCGATAAGGGTATAAATACCCACAAAATGTTATGCAATGCATTCCACACGTATTTTTTTAATCTAATTTACCGGAAACAACAATAAAAGTGGGTGAGTGATTTAAAAATCCATAACGCAGGAAATTTAAAAATGGCGACTCAACATCCGATAAGGGCACAAATACCCACAAAATGTTATGCTATGCATTCCAAACATATCACAGAGTATTTTAAAGATTTTTTTTTAATTTACTCATTTTTCACCAAAAAAATACCAACCCCTCCCCTCAAGATCACGATCTTCATTTTGAAACACCCGGTATAAGACAATTGAAAGTCTGGGTAAGAGTTTTTATTAGTAAGAACGCTAGTGTTTTTTTTCTTTATAATCGCACATACTGTCAGCCGTCTTCTAAATCATCCTGTATATTGCTAACCTAGCTATGATTATTCCTCAGCTTTCATCCATGTTATTACCACGCAATCCTGTACGCAGTATTTTCCCCCGAGGAAATTATAACTGACCAATCATTGCGTTTTCTATAATTAAGTCCCTGGCCATACATTTGCAAATATTTCTCCGTTAATGGCGTGGCTCTTTTTTTTTTTAACATTAATTTTGTAGAACGTGATTATCATTTGTATCGTGTGGATCTACACATGCGTTCTAAAAACTTTGTCTGTTAGATTTTGTTGATCAGTAAACATGAATAACTACTGCATATTTTATTAGTTTTGAGCATCCAGTAGCAAATTCTTTATGAATATCATATTACGGAACTTGGTAAATATAATATTTCAGTGTACTACTTATGTATAACATATTGCTGCTCTGCTGAATGTCACTTGTCTGGTGAACCAGGAACTATGGCAGGGATGATTAAAATCCTGGCCGCGAGGCGATGTCTGTGGCCTCCTGGCGGAGCATTGCACCATATAAAACACAAGCACAGAATGGAAACTTAAAATTACAGAGTACAGATTCCATATAGGCTATTATTATAAAACAACTTAGAATATAAATAAGCCACTGGTGTAGCTCCGTCGGTAACGCGTTTGGCTGCTGATTTTGAGCTACGCTTTGGTGCGGGTTCGATTCCCGCTTGGTGTGATTACTAGGGACCGTATTCTGTCCATGACGTACGGAGTTATGGTTAGTTGTTCACAGACTATATTGGCATGACGTCATGTTGGCGCGTGGCACAGGTACTAGGTATAGGGAAATATTTGCATATTGCTTGTTCTGAAGTTGATATTCTATTGACGATTCAAAACTTGACCTTGGAGACTGTTGAAAATGTATTCTAGTGATAAAGATTGATACAATTTGAATTATTTGTTCATTTATTTATTTCATTTATTTTTACTGGTACTTGCAGGGTTAAGGCCATAAGTCCTTCTCTTCCACTCAACCAGTATAAAAATACATATCAGATAAAAATAACATTAACACAGAAAATAATAATAATAATAATAATAATAATAATAATAATAATCAGAGACAGGGATTTTGGCAGAATGCCTTTTTAAATGTGTTTAATTTGAAAGTAAATCTGTACGAATTATACCTTTGTGATTGAAACGTCACAGTTTTATGTTGCCCTTTTCTGCCTTTTTTCATATAAATGACTAATTTACAAAATAAATGTTTTTTTTGGCCTTTATTTGATTATTTATCTATTATTTATTAATGTATTATTAAAAATTGTCTACAGGTATATTTTAATTTATTTCTATAACCGCTACAATGAAAGTGATTTCACCGAATGTATATTATTGTCTTTCTGTCAGTTCATATTCTCTTTGCAACAATGAGTGCTGCCGTGCAACAATGTATAACAGTAAGCGTTTTAATTATCGCTTGTGTTTATTTGACAAGGCAACAGTGAGTGCGGGTCTAACGTTATTTTTAACGGTTATTTTTCTTTCAGTTTCATTGCGACGTTGTTGTACCTATAGTCGCGACGCTGTTATTCCCGACGTGACTCCTCCTCTTTGCTTACGTCTTAGGAAGTGAAGGCTCTATAAAATCTAAGTAGGTAGTATCGTTCGCCATTTTTGTTCTTTCATTGCCGAGCTACCAGACGAGAGATCTATTTGCCACACCGTTAAACATTATCATGTCGTAGCTCCTATGATAATGAATCAAACGCACTGTAATTCAGAAAATAATTGAGCGGCAAATAACGTCCTCGTGTGCTTTCTGTGAACGCCAACGAAAGAGTCAAAATGACGGGCGATTATATTAAGTATTTATCGAACCTTAGGAAATGCATGACGTCTTCATCAGCGAATTACAAGACGCACACGTTTAAATGTAACCGATCTGCAACGGGATTGGCTGCCGGAAATTAGAGCGACGGGACTATAGCTAAATATTTCATATCGTAACATATCAGTACAACCAAACACAAAAATGCACTTTCCAAGGCTACTAGGAAGAAGATTTCTTTGCTTCCAACAGTAATTTCAACACCGAGTCGAAAATCTCAATTTGCATTCGACTTATGTAAAGCTTTTCTTGCTGCCGAAATCCCTTTGTGGAAAGTGCAAGGTTGTGGGTCTAGTACAAGGTTCTTATAATTGACTTTTATTACGTATTTTAGCTATTTATGATGCCTTTTTGCCTGCCTATTTTAATGATTCATAATGCCTAAACTTCCGGTCTCTGGTAATAATAATAATAATAATAATAATAATAATAATAATAATAATAATATCAAAATGAAGAATTGTTTAGTTACATGTAATTGTAAACGGTTAAATAAGTACAATTTAGTGTTTTAATTGGTTATTTTGCGACGCTTTATCAACTGCTGTCTTACCTAGCGTCTGAATGAAATGAAGGTGATAATGCCAGCGAATTGAGACCGGCGTCCACCGCCGAAAGTAACCCAGCATTTGTTCTTGATGGGTTAAGGGAAAAAACCTCAACCAGATAACTTGCCCCAACCAGGATTAGAACTCGGTCCCACTCGTTTTACAGCCAGGCAGGATAACCGTTACTCCAATGCGGTGGCCAAAATTTAGTGTTAATAAGACAATTTTGATCGAAGGAATGGTTAATATAATAATTGATATACTAAAAGTAAATATTCTACAAAAGTACCGGTACGTAATATATGAAGAAAAAACATTCTAGAGACGAAAAGCAGTCTTTTTGACAATCGGCTTTTGAAAGTAGTCAATGTCTGACAGCCGTTTGCAATATGCACATTAGAATATGTTATTTTCACTATTACACTATCATAAAGAATGAAGGCTTACATTGAACAAACATTATTTACACTTTTGTACACAATTCACAAAATAAGTAGGCTATAGTATTTTGAAATAAAATACCTTTTATTACAATACACAACAGTATAAGCCACCGGCGTAGCTCTGTCGGCTAAAGCGCTTGCCTGCCGATCCGGAGTTGCGCACGGGCGCGGGTTCGATTCCCGCTTGGGCTGATTACCTGGTTGGGTTTTTCCGAGGTTTTCCCCAATCGTAAGGCAAATGTCAGGTAATCTTGCGAATCCTCGGTCTCATCTCGCCAAATATCATCTCACTATCCCCAAATCCTTCGACGCTAAATAACCTCGTAGTTGATACGGGATCGTTAAATAACCATGCAAATAAATAACATTGTATGTAATCTTAATGTTGTAAATAATGTTTGATCGATGTAGGCCTGCATTCTTTATTATAGTGTAAATAGTAAACATAGCGTGTACTAGTGTACATAGTGTAAATAATTTAAATTGTAAATATTATATCTAAGTGGTATATTTAAGTCATGTGTAAGTGATATCAAAAGAAGTTGTAGAATTCCCTAATTTCTTTCGAACATACAAATTGAAATACCAATAAGTTCGTTTTTAACAGGACATCCTGCACAACACAATTATGTTAAAAAATCCTATACTAAACATAAGCATTCCTGTGATATTTACACAAATCTGTGGATAATAAATTGATCGTAGTACCTACGAAATGTTTATGGAACTTAACACCTTTGATAAATTGTGAAGTTTGTTTGTCTCTCAGTGTGTTAATTTTAATAGTATCATCAAACTATTGATAAATATTGGTGAAAAGTTGTTGTAAGTAATAAATTCAATTCTAAAAAATATATTCTTAAACTTGTTCAAAAGCGAAAGTTACTTATTAATAAAATACTGTTCATAAATTTGGCACTTTGCGTCTTTCTACTGTTACGTATTATCCAATTGCTTAAATAGAACTGACCTCAAGACTCTTTAGGGCCGTATTCATAGACATTCTTAGCGCGGGATGATCAGCGAACTAACGTTTTTCGTATTCATAAATCAGTGTTAGCGATATGACATGATATGAATCCTGTACAAGTAACCAGTCGATAGCCGGGGCTAGTTTAGCACGCTCGTAGCGCGGGCTAGCGAAATGTCTATGAATAGCACCCTTAAAGTTACGATCATATTGCTAAACAGTTTACGCCATGAGAATTCAAACTGCACGGGCCCTATACTGGTTGGAGACGCATTCACTATTCTCGATGCAAACGCTCTAGTAAAACCTTTGTTTGGTAGAAGAAGAGACTGCATGGAATGTTATCCATTAATGTGATTTGACAACATAAATGAATGAATTTTTCTGTCATGTAGGTTACGTTTTAAAATAGGCTTAAAGTAATAGTAGAACAGTTTTTTTTATACCTTCCTTTGTTATAAAATGGACTGTCAATTGTCGGATTATAATTTGATACTATTATCCTTCAGTAAGCTCAGCATGCGTTTCGCGCATCAGAAGTTTCCACGACAACAAGAGAACAAAAGAGAGCTGATATTTCATTATGAAGATTACCGTGTGTAAAAAAGGAGCTTCTGTGGAGTTCTCTTTTATAATGCATTTGTGTGTGGGAGAAGTGTGGCAACGTCGCTCGCACGAGATAATGACGGAGACGGGCGAATGCGAAATGTTGGCGGGTATCGCTCGGGTCATCTTCAGCTAATAGGAAATCGAACCTTGTTCTCTTGGGGACTCGTTCACAGACTTCCAAGTGCTGCAGAATCGGTTCAGATGCTATTTAAAATTCTCTTTCTTTCGTTAGATGCAGTTAACATGTCTTCCCCTGAATCATAGGCCCTAGTTTGACGTTAGAAGTAGACGCATATTTTTGATAGCATTTTTGCGTGTTCTGAATACGGAAAATAATAGGCCTACTTACTTACTTACTTACTTACTTTCTGGCTTTTAAGGAACCCGGAGGTTCTTCGCCGCCCTCACATAAGCCCGCCATTGGTCCCTATCCTGAGCAAGATTAATCCAGTCTCTATAATCTATACTAATAATAAATCTGCAGCCAAATTTTTTCTGGTAATTTTCGATTTTCCAAAAATAATTGGTCCTAACATACATAATTAACCGCCCTGAAACCGAAAATCGGTTATTATTATTTTTTTAAATCTTTGTTTGTATGTCTGTCTGTCTGTCTGTCTGTCTGTCTGTCTGGATGTTTGTTACCTTTTCACGCGATAATGGCTGAACCGATTTATATGAAAATTGGAATATAAATTAAGTTCTTTGTAACTTAGATTTTAGGCTATATGGCATTCAAAATATTTTATTTAAAAGGGGGGGTTATAAGGGGGCTTGAATTAAATAAATCGAAATATCTCCCTTATTATTAATTTTCATGGAAAATATTAAATAACAAACGTTTCATTAAAAATAATTTCCGATACGTTTATTGTATGCAAAATTTTGATAGGACTGATATTTAATGAGATAAATGAGTTTCAAAATTACAATAACAACACAGTCTAAGGCGGTATAATAAAATAAAAAACAAATGACTTCGTCTGTAAGGGGTTTTGGACAACAACAATCGAAAGCTATGAAACATAGCCTACAGAGAATATTTCTGTATTTGTATGAAGCTAAATTAACCGATTTGTATAATTAATTATTACATCAGCTGCTCGTCTATGCGGATGACGTGAATTTGTTAGGAGAAAATCCACAAACGATTAGGGAAAACACGGGAATTTTACTGGAAGCAAGTAAAGAGATAGGTTTGGAAATAAATCACGAAAAGACAAAGTATATGATTATGTCTCGTGACCAGAATATTGTACGAAATGGAAATATAAAAATTGGAATTTTATCCTTTGAAGAGGTGGAAAAATTAAAATACCTGGGAGCAACAGTAACAAATATAAATGATACTCGGGAGGAAATTAAACACAGAATAAATATGGGAAATGCCTGTTATTATTCGGTTGAGAAGCTTTTATCATCCAGTCTGCTGTCAAAAAATCTGAAAGTTAGAATTTATAAAATAGATATATTACCGGTTGTTCTTTATGGTTGTGAAACTTGGACTCTCACTTTGAGAGAGGAACATAGGTTAAGGGTGTTTGAGAATAAGGTGCTTAGGAAAGGGATGAAGATACAGGAGAATGGAGAAAGTTACACAACGCAGAACTGCACGCATTTTATTCTTCACCTGATATAATTACGAACATTAAATCCAGACGTTTGAGATGGGCAGGACATGTAGCACGTATGGGCGAATCCAGAAATGCATATAGAGTGTTAGTTGGGAGGCCGGAGGGAAAAAGACCTATGGGGAGGCCGAGACGTAGATGGGAAGATAATATTAAAATGGATTTGAGGGAGGTGGAATATGATGATAGAGACTGGATTGATCTTGCTCAGGATAGGGACCGATGGCGGGCTTATGTGAGGGTGGCAATGAACCTTCGGGTTCCTTAAAAGCCAGTAAGTAACTACTACTACTACTACTACTACTACTACTACTACTACTACTACTACTACTACTACTAAATTTTGTAAATACGACGAAACTTTTCGTAAGACAGATAATAATCCGATAGAATTTTTTTGATAAAGAACAGCTTATAGATAAATAAGCAATATTTAATGTTTTTGTATGTAATGTAATGTATGTATGTATATGTATATATATATATGTATGTATGCATGAGCACTACAATTAGGTATTACACCCGGTGGCAGTGATTACAGTAATATTAGCCACCGGCGTGGCTCAGTCGGTTAAGGCGCTTGCCTCCCGATCTGAAATTGCGCTCGGGCACGGGTTCGATTTCCGCTTGGGCTCATTACCTAGTTGGGTTTTTTCCGAGATTTTCCCCAACCGTAAGTTGAATGCCAGGCAATCTATGACGAATCCTCGGCCTCATCTCACCAAATACCATCTCGCTATCACCAATCTCATCGACGCTAAATAACCTAGTAGTTGATACAGCGTCGTTAAATAACCAACTAAAAAGTACAATAATATTATAATAATTACAGCACTAAAATTACAATTATTACAGCAAATAAAAAAATAAAATAAACGTAAATTTAATTCTAACTATAAATAAATAAATTCAATAAACCTAGGACTACAAATAAAAACTATGCTACAATAACGCCTACTATAAGCGAAAGTAAACCTAACTTATAAGTCTACTTCTATTAAATCCAATTATTATCAACTTAAGTAATTACATATCACCTTAATTACATATCAGCTTAATTACATATGAATTTAATTAATTACATACCACAACTTAAATTACACTGCACGTACGGGCAGGGCATAGTTGTGCCCCACGGTCAGATAAAATGCAGCAGATAAAAAAGGGTCCCTGTTTTATGGGCATAGTTGCGCCCCGTTCCCATCAGGTAGAGAAAAAGGGATGGCATAGTTGCGCCCCGGTGAAACAGGTAGAGAAAAAGGCACTACGGAAACTCGAGCCTCGTAATCAACCAACCTTATTGATTTCTTATTCGATTTAATATTTATTATCCATACCGTTAAAATGAACACCATGACGTTGGCAATATTTTATTAACTGTTTTTCTACTGTTTATGCAGCGATTATCAATTGCCTACAGTTAAAATGAACACCATGAAGTTGGCAGTACTTTATTAACTGTTTTTCTACTGTTTATGCAGCGATTATCAATTGCCTACCGTTAAAATGAACACCATGAAGTTGGCAGTACTTTATTAACTGTTTTTCTACTGTTTATGCAGTGATTATCAATTGCCTACAGTTAAAATGAACACCATGAAGTTGGCAGTACTTTATTAACGGTTTTCTACTGTTTATGCAGTGATTATTGATAGCCTACCGTTAAAATGAACACAATGAAGTTGGCAGTACTTTATTAACTGTTTTTCTACTGTTTATGCAGTGATTATCAATTGCCTACAGTTAAAATGAGCACCATGAAGTTGGCAGTACTTTATTAACTGTTTTTCTACTGTTTATGCAGTGATTATCAATTGCCTATAGTTAAAATGAACACCATGAAGTTGGCAGTACTTTATTAACTGTTTTTCTACTGTTTATGCAGTGATTATCAATTGCCTACAGTTAAAATGAGCACCATGAATTTGGCAGTACTTTATTAACTGTTTTTCTACTGTTTATGCAGTGATTATCAATTGCCTACAGTTAAAATGAGCACCATGAATTTGGCAGTACTTTATTAACTGTTTTTCTACTGTTTATGCAGCGATTATCAATTGCCTACAGTTAAAATGAGCACCATGAATTTGGCAGTACTTTATTAACTGTTTTTGCACTGTTTATGCAGTGATTATCAATTGCCTACAGTTAAAATGAGCACCATGAATTTGGCAGTACTTTATTAACTGTTTTTCTACTGTTTATGCAGTGATTATCAATTGCCTACAGTTAAAATGAGCACCATGAATTTGGCAGTACTTTATTAACTGTTTTTCTACTGTTTATGCAGCGATTATCAATTGCCTACAGTTAAAATGAGCACCATGAAGTTGGCAGTACTTTATTAACTGTTTTTCTACTGTTTATGCAGTGATTATCAATTGCCTACAGTTAAAATGAGCACCATGAAGTTGGCAGTACTTTATTAACTGTTTTTCTACTGTTTATGCAGTGATTATCAATTGCCTACAGTTAAAATGAGCACCATGAAGTTGGCAGTACTTTATTAACTGTTTTTCTACTGTTTATGCAGCGATTATCAATTGCCTACAGTTAAAATGAGCACCATGAAGTTGGCAGTACTTTATTAACTGTTTTTCTACTGTTTATGCAGCGATTATCAATTGCCTACAGTTAAAATGAACACCATGAAGTTGGCAGTACTTTATTAACTGTTTTTCTACTGTTTATGCAGTGATTATCAATTTCCCACAGTTAAAATGAACACCATGAAGTTGGCAGTACTTTATTAACTGTTTTTCTACTGTTTATGCAGCGATTATCAATTGCCTACAGTTAAAATGAACACCATGAAGTTGGCAGTACTTTATTAACTGTTTTTCTACTGTTTATGCAGTGATTATCAATTGCCTACAGTTAAAATGAACACCATGAAGTTGGCAGTACTTTATTAACTGACATATTGAAATGAGTGAGCCGTTGGAATATGGGGCCTTAGCAGTGTTGACATTTTATTAGTGATTTCCACACCGTCTGTCGTGTATAGTGAGGTTAATTTAAAATGAATGTTAAGTTTAGTGAAAAGGGTAAAGAGTTAATAATTCACAATGGTTCTAAGTTTCAATTTTCGAAGCCCTGTACCGTAGGGTTAAGATATCGATGTACAAACCAAAAATGCATTTCATTTATTGTGATTGATAAAAAAGTGTTATTTTAAATAGTAAAATTGATCACATGCTAGGCCTACCTGATTTCAATGCAGCTATCACTGTAATGTACGTAATGATGTCATTCATCATGATCTAAACATTTCAACTGTAAAAGAAGAGATCTCTAAGTTCAGCAAAAAATACCTGCACCGATTAAATCAATATCCGAATCATCATGCATTAAATTTGCTGGATAATAGTCAAACAATAAGAAGACTTAAAAGGACCAATGCTCTTGACCTTCCATTCATTTTTTACTACAGCTATTTAAAACATTGTTATTTTTCTTTTGGACTGTTGTCATGGGATAACATCTCCGCTCATGGCATATTCTTTTATAATATTTACTTATTGTCTATTGTAGACAGATTGTAAATGTGGCATAAGTGATATTAAAAAAAAGTAATTTGTTTATATTATGACAATAACTTTTGTGTGTACTATGTCCATCGGGGCGCAACTATGCCATGTCCCTTCTGCTCCGCATTTCTTCGGGGCGCAATTATGCCATGTCCCTTCTGCTACCGGATTTCTTCGGGGCGCAACTATGCCATGTCCCTTGTGCTACCTGATTTCTTCGGGGCGCAATTATGCCATGCCTAGGCCTCCCAATTGGCCGCGGGGCGCAACTATGCCATACCGGCACGTACAACGTACAATAATCAGCCCATCCTCTTCCCCCCCCCACGTGTACGCCCATGCAGTTCAGCTACTAACATTAACGCATAATTTCAGCGTCGTACCGAATCGTACACTTCACACAAATACTAAACATTAACCAATTTTTCTATAGTCCTGGACTGCATGGTGCAATATCATTGATGTTCGTTCCCTCCACAATTTTATGACCAATTTAATTTTTTTTTTATTGGGAAGCGGATAAATATGGCAACAGTTGTAAATAAGGATGAACAATTATCTCATAATTGCAATGAACATTCCAGCTCAATTGTTTTGCTGGTGCAAACAAATCACGATCGACCAACAATATGTATGGCTTCTTTTGTTTTGTGGATAGAGGGTAATGTGCACATGATGTTATGCTTAATTAATGCTTTCATTATAATTAAAGCAAATGCAATTTACTGGTAGACGAAATTGTCCTAATGATGTAAATTGGTATTCTGAAAGATTGGGGATTTGATGTTTCGTGTTAAAAATAGCAAGGAATTTTACGTCTTTCCATATTAATGTACAGTTACCCTTAAAAGCAATGAGACGACTCTTGGTCGCCGGAAGTTAAAGTTCTACAGCGCGGTTCACTCGATATCGACGTAACGATAAGTTTCATGACAATACAACAAGAATTGTTACAAGGACCACAACAAGGACAAGGACCTGAATAAGGATCACGAAGAAGGCAGCCATTTAAGGCCACGATTTCACAACATAGCTCGGGTCACAAAATATCATTGCTTCTCTGTACCGAATGGCAAGTGCCTGCTAAGGGATATACATTCTGGACTGCTGCTGTCACTGTCTTGTCTCGGTAGCTCATATAGTAGCGTGTCGGTTCCACTGCTTAACCGAAATGTCTCGTGTTCGATCCCAGGTAAAACTTTTTTTTATTGAGGTGTAATTAATTTCTTCAGAGTTCCTCGACTATCTAATTTGTCGAAAAATATGGAATAATTTATGCCCAATTTCTGGGTCTTACAAGTGGGCTGAACCTCGTCAAAAAAAAAATAAAATAAATCTTACTTGGAAGTTAAAAGTATTCTTCCTCAAACAAAAATTATACGAAACAAAAAGAGACCTGTTAACTTAAAATCTTGTCCACATGCCATCAGCTTCTATTACAGC
This sequence comes from Periplaneta americana, assembly GCF_040183065.1. Taxonomy (NCBI): domain Eukaryota; kingdom Metazoa; phylum Arthropoda; class Insecta; order Blattodea; family Blattidae; genus Periplaneta; species Periplaneta americana. The sequence goes on along the minus strand of NC_091117.1, from coordinate 15,740,414 downwards.
TCTAAGTCAGTCCGGCATGGATGTCACGAGATTGTGGAATAAGTTCTAATCCCCGGCGAGATCTTCCCAGGTGTCAACAACTTCATCCCACAATTCGTCTCGATTTCGATGGCGTCGGTGGGCATAGGTGGCTATCCTTCTCTTTTTCAATTATGAAAGAGGGAAATAGAATACATTTGAATAGAAAAGTATAAAATTCAGATAATGCAATTAAAGCTATTCGGAAAATTATTAAAGTTGAACTTGTAGATATCCTAAGAAAGAAAATATTTTTTTCATTAAAACCAGTGATTATAAAGTAGAGGTCCCAAATCTATTGAAAATTCTTTTAACGTCTTATAGTATATTGTACAGAAATATTATTGACAACTTAAACATTCAAGATTTTGCAAAAGATACTGCAATTAGTTACTTAACAGATGCATTTAATAATTAGTATTAATATATGTAATCATCAATAACTGCAACAGTGCTTATACATTCAATCATAATATGAATGAAGTTGAAAGCACATTAAATTAAACACTATTGCAAACACGTAGATAAAATAGTTAAAATCAACTGAAGGGGTGAGAATAAAATAATCCAAAGCCACACTTTTAACAAAAATTGTTTCGTGCGAGTGCATTTCTTACACATTTGGAAAAGCTACTAATAAAATATTGTAATAACTACTCAACAAATGACATAGCCTAAGGACTCTAAACCTTTGTAAAAGTTTGTCTGTGTGGCTTAGGAATATGTTTTAATTTCATTTTAATTGTTAGTTTTTAATATATAGGCATTTACATTGTATGTGTGTGTGTATATAAATGCATTCATTACATTAACGTTTATAATATTATAACTTGTAATTTTGTATTGTTTGCGATCATTAACACTTAATCTCAGGACTTTGTAAAACTCTATTTCAACGTTACTTAGCTATTTCAACGTTATTTAGACAAAAAAATCGTTGATGTATACTAAGAATCGAACTCGCTCTCTTCTACACAACACGCGGAATTCTTAGCGTCTGAGCTATTGCAACGACACGAAAGCTTTCCTTTCTGTGCGGAGTATCGATCTAGCCATGAAGGTCCATTGTCGATTTAACTACACGATTTATGTATATATTTATCTTTTATTTACGTAATATTATCATATTTTTTGCAGTTTTTGAAGTGAATTTCGGAACGATGCTAGTAACAAGCCAAATAGCCTGAATCTAAGTAACTCAATATTCGTTATCTTGTGTATCAGTGCTCTGGTCTCTGATCATGCGCAGTGTTTTACATCTGAGACTTAGGAATATTCAATCGTCTCATTATTTTCCAGGGAAACTGTACATATTTCATTATAATTTGTAGTGTATCTAACGTTTTTATATTTTCTATACATCACTTGATTTTATTGCTTCCGAAATGTGTAAAATACATTATATTATTTTGACATATTTATATAGTAATATAGTAATAATAATAATAATAATAATAATAATAATAATAATAATAATAATAATAATAATAAAAGAACAAATACAGATTTGTCAACCTTTCCAGTAGCTTATCAGTGCTCCCCTAGGGCGGAACGTGTTTCCACATTTCTAGGAAAGTCACATATCATAATATACAGGGTGAGGCGTAAGCAGGGGCGTACGTAAGTGTGGGTTTAACGGGTTTGAACCCCCCCCCTTGAACTAAAAAAAATTACGTAATTAGATTTGAATAATTCTTTTTTTTTATAATCATTTACCAATCATATACAAATAACTTTTGACTAAATATATACAGTGTGTTAGAAAAAAGTTAGAAAGTGATAGTATACATCAGAAAAAGGAAAAAAAGTCTAATAAACATGATTCCTATAACACATACTGAGATATGAACACTTGTTCATAGGAGGTGCTCAATGTGACGTTCATTCATGGCAATGCATTCCTCTGTCCTTCGGTGTAAGGAATCACGCACTCTTTGAAATTGATCTGGTTGTTCTTGTATGTGCTGACATGCATTGAAGCCGCGATCCTGTAGCATCTGTACATTGTTGATTGGAGTGGCGTAGACCAATTCCTTCATGTGTCTCCATAACGAAAAGTAGAGGGGATTTAGGTTTGGGGAACGAGCAGGCCAAGTTGTGGGTCATCCCCGACCAATCCTGCGATCCTGAAATGTCGGCGTCGTGTTCACGTACATTGCGGAGAAAATGTGCTGGTGCGCCCCGTGGATAAACCACATCTGTTATCTTTGCTGACATGGCACATTCTCCAGCAAGATAGGCAATACGTTAATAAGAAAGTCCTGATAACGAGCCCCAGTTAATCTCTGTGGTGCGTGTATGGCTTTTTATTAATCTATCGCCACGAACGTTGCCCATACTTTGATTGAGAATCGGTGCTGATACCTTCTTTCTTCAACTACATGGGGATTTTTATCAGCCCACACATGCTGATTATGAAAATTCAAACACCATCTCTGCTGAACCCCGCCCATATCCGCAACCAAACTTTTCTTGTCAGTATTTCTTGAGACGTATCAGTATTTCTTGCCAGGGGTGTCAATTACGGTATGATTATCTAGTAGTCTGTTATATTGTAGGGCAGAGAAATGAATTACCATGAATTGACGTCACATTGAGCACCTTCTATGAACAAATGTTTAGAGCTCAGAAATTATTTTTTGTTTTGATGTTTGGATACTTTTTTAACACCCTGTATATTATTATTGTGTAAGTGTAATAATGACGCAAGTATTTTTATACAGACATTACGTTTCAAAGATTTTATAAGGATATTCATGAATATATTCTTTAAAATACCAACAACGTAAATTGTAAACAATTCTAATAATAATGACATTGACATAATTCTGCGTACGTCATTTACCGTAAGTAATGTCATTAATTTCAGAAGGTTGTTCTTTGAGATATTTTAAACAAAAAGTTAAATAAAATTTTGCTCGTTTTTGCTTCCTTTTCGAGATAAAAATTGTTTTATATGAAAAATTTTATAGCATATTTTGGGAAAGTCATTGATTAAATCCGAATATTTTAAAAAATATGCTACTGGAGCTAAATGACAGCTATGAGCAGTATGGGATGAAGATAAATGCAAATAAGACGAAAACCACGATCATAGGAAGAAAAGTAAAGAAGATAAACTTGTGAATTCTAAATGAGGCAGTATAGCAAGTGGACAGCTTCAAATACTTGGGGTGTTCTATAAGCAGTAACACGAGCTGCTGCCAGGAAGTCAAAAGGAGAATAGCAATGGCCAAGGAAGATTTAGTAAAAAAAGGAGCATCTTCTGCGGACCTCTGGAAAAAGAATTAAGGAAGAGGCTAGGGAAGTACTTTGTGTGGAGTGTGGCATTATATGGAGCAGAAACATGAACATTACGATGGATGAAGAGAAGCAACTAGAAGCATTTGAAATGTGGATATGGAGAAGGATGAAACGTGTGAAGTGGACAGACAGAATTATTTATTTTTTTTTATTTTAGTAGGTTATTTTACGACGCTTTATCAACATCTCAGGTTATTTAGTGTCTGAATGAGATGGAGGTGATAATGCCGGTGAAATGAGTCCGGGGTCCAACACCGAATGTTACCCAGCATTTGCTCATGTTGGGTTGAGGGAAAACCCCGAAAAAAATCTCAACCAGGTAACTTGTCCGGACCGGGAATCGAACCCGGGCCACCTGGTTTCGCGGCCAGACGCGTTAACCGTTACTCCACAGGTGATGTGGACTCAGACAAAATTAGAAATGAAGTTGTGTTGGCAAGAGTGCGTGAAGAAAGAAAGATGCTGAAACTGATCAGGAAGAGGAAAATGAATTGGTTGGGTCATTGCCGAGAAGATACTGCCTACTGAGAGATGCACTGGAAGGAATGGTGAACGGGAGAAGAGTTCGGTGCAGAAGAAATCAGATGATAGACGACATTAAGATATATGGATCATATGAGGAGACAAAGAGGAAGGCAGAAAATAGGAAAGATTGGAGAAAGCTGAAAATAGGAAAGATTGGTTTGTAGTGAAAGACCTGCCCTTGGTCAAAACATTATGAATGAATGAATGATGAATGAATGAATGAATGAATGAATGAATGAATGAATCTGTCAAATTTGTTATTTAAAGAAACTCAGATTTAAGTGTAGCGCTGAAGTACACCCTGTAGATAATGCATGAATAATTTTAACCCTAAAACTCTTTGCTTTTGTTAGACAGCAGAAGTTTGGTTCAGCGTTCTTCAGCAGTGTTACAATAATTCTGCTGTTTAGTTTAAAATTCATTATTATCCCCCCTGTAACTTGGCGGTTCCAAGTTCTCGCAACTAATAAACCAGAAACCTCCAAAATAAATATTCGGGCTAACAAACTTAACCCAAGTTTAATATCAGAAGATGGTTGTATAAGGTGACTTGTAAACCTGTACACAGTTCAACAAGTTTTGTAATTTATATTTTATAGGAACTAAACTTGGATCAGTTCTCGAACAAACTTGTATTCTCACTGCTAACCAGGGCAAATTAAGTATTTCTAAACATGAGTGGTTGTCAGAGACAGGCATAATATGGAGGAAATGTTGCCAAAATACAAATTTAATTTGGGAACATATGAAATAAATATTTCAATGCTGAAATATCTTCGTTCGTAAGTTGATTTGGAGCAGATTTACGTTATTATTTACAAAGCATTTTAGAGACTAATAGTTTTGCGTATATTTAATATTACTTACTTACAAATGGCTTTTAAGGAACCCGAAGGTTCATTGCCGCCCTCACATAAGCCCGCCATCGGTCCCTATCCTGTGCAAGATTAAGCCAGTCTCTATCATCATACCCCACCTCCCTCAAATCCATTTTAATATTATCCTCCCATCTACGTCTCGGCCTCCCTAAAGGTCTTTTCCCCTCCGGTCTCCCAACTAACACTCTATATGCGTTTCTGGATTCGCCCATACGTGCTACATGCCCTGCCCATCTCAAACGTCTGGATTTCAAGTTCCTAATTATGTCAGGTGAAGAATACAATGCGTGCAGTTCTGTGTTGTGTAACTTTCTCCATTCTCCTGTATCTTCATCCCGCTTAGCCCCAAATATTTTCCTAAGCACCTTATTCTCAAACACCCTTAACCTATGTTCCTCTCTCAGAGTGAGAGTCCAAGTTTCACAGCCATATAGAAGAACCGGTAATATAACTGTTTTATAAATTCTAACTTTCAGATTTTTTGACAGCAGACTGGATGATAAGAGCTTCTCAACCGAATAATAACACGCATTTCCCATATTTATTCTGCGTTTAATTTCCTCCCGAGTGTCATTTATATTTGTTACTGTTGCTCCAAGATATTTGAAGGAAATACTCGACTGAAAATCATGAACATTTAAAAAAAAAAAAAAAAAAAATTTCACTTCAATGGAATGCATATTTTCATACTCCAAATGGATTTAGTTCAATCCTGATTACCAGGGAAAGGGATTTGGAGTATTATAAAGAATGGTGAAACGTAGTATAGATATTCGTAGCTCAATGACTGTCAAGCGAGCTGCATGGACGAGTACAGTCCACTTCATACAAACTTACACGCAACGTCTGTAAATATATTTCAGAATAAACAAATGGAACAGTTAATGACATATAGTGACCTACATACATAATCTGCATTTTTTTTTTAACTACATGTACTTTTCTTCGCAACGCGCAAGACACCAATAAACAACATTACAAATATATATAATTAAATATGAACCTCTGCATCTTCGCGTGTCAGTGGACATATTGATGTTGATAAACAGTTGTCTTCTGTATGGAACTCGCCTCTGAATATGTAGATCCAAACGAAATGGCATTTTCAATTAATGTTATGCCTTGTTAAAATAAATTGTAAATATTATTTTCAAATTTTCAAAATACAACTTTGCTCTGTTGCAAGGAAGGAAATTTTGTAACATGGAAAAACTCCGCTCTCCATCTGCAGAGACAATTAGAGAGTACTTGAAACAAGATACGTCAATTAAATTCACATGTTGAATGACGTCATTGGGAAACGTCTTTGTTAGTACATCTGAAATCCGACTAAGAATATCGTATCCGTCATTTTTAATCAAAACTTTGTTCACTTTTTCACCAATACGTTTTCCTATTTCACCTTCTACTGCCTCAGTTTATTTACAATAGTCCTCATAATATTTATTTGCTCTACTAGTTCTACTCGTGACTTTCCTAATTGAATAATGGCATCCGGTAAATATCCAAAATTTGACTTAATATCCGTGAATTCTTTCTCGATTGTTTCATCATTTAGCAGTTCCTGGCGTATTTGAATCGCAGCCGCGTCGTCGGTATCGAAAGACTGGACCACTTTCTTCACAGATTGGAGGTGACGTGCGTAATAATTGCAAGTTTCTAACCATGACCCCCATCTCGTAGAAACTGGACATGGTGGAAGCGACAATTTAGGGAATTGTTTCCTGAATTTTGATACTTGATCTGGAGGTTTTACAAATACAGTCTTTCAATACTGTATTGTTAGTTGGTTTCACATTCGGATTTGTACCTGCACTTCACTACTCTGAACTGCAAACCTGCACGTTGAAGTTCTTATGCGACAACTGTCCCGATCACCTGTTGTTGACGTGTAGAGACCTGCGAGTATGTCATGGAGGGGAGGACTTGGTATAAAGGGTTGTAAACAAATGACTGTGTAGATGCCAATACTAGCCTTTATTACTCCAAATTCCGTTCCCTACTGATTACAAATATGTTTAAAATTTATCTTTAATTAAGACTGTAAGTCAGTAGTGTCAGAGTTGTAAGCTCCAATACCGGTTGTGCAGCTAGATCGGAGCTTGAACTTGCTTATGTCTGTGGAAACACCGGAGCACGCAACCAGTCTATTGGAGCGCCCCGCTCCGTTTAGTCCCTGTCTGACATCGCTGCTGTATGGGGACGTGACATTTAAAGCGCTGTGAAAATTATTTTTTCATCACAGAATTATTTTCATTTAAAATTTTCATTATTATTATATTTTTGTTATTTTTATGTTATTATTTAATTTGAATATTATATATTATTATTATATTTCTTATTGAATTTGGTATTCCCAAGAAACTAGTTCGATTAATTAAAATGTGTCTGAATGAAACTTACAGCAGAGTCCGTATAGGCCAGTTTCTGTCTGATGCTTTTCCAATTCACTGCGGGCTAAAGCAGGGATATGCACTATCACCTTTACTTTTTAACTTCGCTCTAGAATATGCCATTAGGAAAATTCAGGATAACAGAGAGGGTTTGGAATTTAACGGGTTACATCAGCTTCTTGTCTATGCGGATGACGTGAATATGTTAGGAGAAAATCCACAACGATTAGAGAAAACACGGAAATTCTAGTTGAAGCAAGTAAAGCGATAGGTTTGGAAGTAAATCCCGAAAAGACTAAGTAGGCTATATGATTATGTCTCGTGACCAGATTATTGTACGAAATGGAACTACAAGAATTGGAGATTTATCCTTCGAAGAGATGGAGAAATTCAAATATCTTGGAGCAACAGTAACAAATATAAATGACACTAGGGAGGAAATTAAACGCAGAATAAAGATGGGAAATGCGTGTTATTATTCGGTTGAGAAGCTTTTGTCATCTAGTCTGTTGTCAAAAAATCTGAAATAATTTGTAAAACAGTTATATTCTGTATGGTTGTGAAACTTGGACTCTCACTTTGAGAGAGGAACAGAGATTAAAAGTGTTTGAGAATAAAATTCTTAGGAAAAGATTTGGAGCTAAGAGGGATGAAGTTACAGGAGAATGGAGAATGTTATACACAACGCAGAACTGCACGCATTATATTCTTCACCTGACATAATTAGGAACATTAAATCCAGACGTTTGAGGTGAGCAGGACATGTAGCACGTATGGGCGAAACCAGAAATTTATATAGAGTGTTAGTTGGGAGACCGGAAGGAAAGAGACCTTTGGGGAGGCCGAGACGTAGGTGGGAGGATAATATTAAAATGGATTTGAGGGAGGTGGGATATGATGATAGAGACTGGATTAATCTTGCACAGGATAGGGACCGATGGCGGGCTTATGTGAGGGCGGCAATGAACCTGAGGCTTCCTTAAAAGCTATTTGTAAGTATTATTATTATTATTATTATTATTATTATTATTATTATTATTATTATTATTATTATTAATTTCTTGTCATCGTATACTTAATTCAGTTTTGAATTCGCTTGCCACTGACAGGGATGCAGATGTATCTGTTATGCACTGATCTGCTCTACGCAGCCTGAGCAGGTATCAGGGTATCAGTGGATTTCACTTGATCTTGTTACTGAAAAAAAGTCGGGGGTGATGACTCCATAATGGCTCGAGATTAGCTTGTGGCAGCGCATTGATGCAAAGTAAAGTTTATATATTGTGTCACCCTCCGCCATTATTAACGTGGGCACCTCCCCAACCCCTCATACCTCTAATGCGCCCTCGTAGCCAACCTTGAACTTTTCTTCATCAATACCCTTTCACCCCCCCCCCTTCCCGCCAACCTCGTTTCCTCGTTTATAAGTAACAGAAGCGGATGTCGTCCTCTGTTTACACAGAGAGTGAATTTCTACGAAACGTTTAATGGAGTTTTGACTGTTATGTAAAACGATAGAAAAAGGTTTTTTATATAGTATTATTCTCACTGTAGGCTATATTAATTTAAAATCCTCAAAAAATCCTTCCTCACCTATAATTGGAAGCATACTGTTACACTGACAACAAGAAATATTATAGCTACTTCTGAACTCAATTGAAAGCCTTTTTTGTGAGCTCAAACTGTGAAACAAGAAATTCAGATATGAGCGAATAGTCTGTCTTTCAAAATGCCTCAAATTCAAAGAGAAATGTTAATTCTCTGTAATGACATATTATTATTATTATTATTATTATTATTATTATTATTATTATTATTCATTACAATTTCAAACAACTTACTGGTGTCATGTTGATGTATAAATCGTTTCGACTATCAATTACATCTAGACCAGGCCTCATGGAATGAGGAAGCGATTATGTATGTATGTATGTATGTATGTATGTATGTATGTATGTATGTATGTATGTATGTATGTATGTATGTATGTATGTATGTATGTATGTATGTATGTATGTATGTATGTATGTATGTATGTATGTATGTATGTATGTATGTATGTATGTATGTATGTATGTATGTATGTATGTACGTACGTATGTATGTATTTATTTATTTATTTACACTGCAAGTGGGCAAGCACCCGGTGGCAGTGGTATACACAATATAAACAATACACAATAAAGAAATGATAAGCAATACACAATACAATTATACAATACACAATAGGCCTACAATTTTATACACAATACAATAAGAATACACAATATAATTTAACACAATAATAATAAAACATAAATAAAATACCTAATTTTACATTACAACCTACATTATTATGTACAGGCCCTACATAAGTTTCAATAGTCTTTCACTTTATTCTCATCTCACTCCCTGTAGTGGCACTATGACGCATTTCACTGACACTTTAGCACACATTTCACTGAGACTATAGAACACATTTCATTGACGCTATAAATTATCACTGATCGGAACTATTCACTGCACTGTAAAACCATAACTTCACTGACTCACCTCGCTTCACTGATACAACAGTTCAAATAAGTCAAATAATTACACCCTTATGCATACTGTACTTATAAACAGAACTACATTTAAACTAAACATTTCTAGTCTAAGACCCTCTTACACGCCATTTTTAAATAATTTACAATTCAAACCAAGGAAGTAACTCGTCAGGCTAGATAAATACATGTCACCTTAAAAAATTAAATGTTAAATGCCGCCTTAATTTTAATTTGCACTTTATACACAACTTTTTAAATTATTCTTGAATCTCCTTAAGGAAGGACAGCCCTCAAAGACCGCTGCAGGTAGGTCATTCCAATCATTTATAGTCCTATTTAAAAATGAGAATTTGTCTACATCCGTTTTCTGTTTCCTACATTTGATTTTAAAATCATGATCGTTCCTACCATAGTACCTTGGCTTTTCTAACCGAGCCGTTATGTCTACCCATGCTTTCTGACCTAGATGTGGAAGTTACCACGAAGGCTCCGCCTTGTTAAATGCTGGGAGAATGAAAACTAGGGTTGTCTGACGTCCTGGATTTCCCAGGATTGTTCTGCATTTTAATGGTGTGTCCTGCGTCCTGGATTGAGTTATATTTGTCCTAGAATGTCAAAAAATTGAAAAAAATACTACAGCCTGATCCGTTTGGGTATGGATAATTTATTATTATAAAGCTGTTATGATAGTAGGAAAAATTTATTGCTGGTTATATTATGATTAAAAGATGGGAATTTCCATATATGACAATCAACAATGCATAATCTGAAAGGACAAAATCGTAGATGATTAAAATGGCTACTACAAATCAACAGCGGGTGCATTATGTTCTTTGGTATGGTAAATTTGAGAATGTTAAAAGAGTTGAAAGGAAATTTCGACGTGAGTATGGTGTGCGAAATGTACCTAAATACAATAAAACAATTTAAATTTAATATACGAGGATCATATGCGGAGACTAAGAGGAAGGCGGACAAGTTATCTGATTGAGGTTTTCTCCGGGGTTTTCCCTCAACCCAGTATGATACCTTAAAAACAATAAACTTTGCATACTTTCACTCGGTAATGAGTTCTGGAATAATATTCTGGGAAAATTCCACAGATAGTAACCGTATATTCCTATTACAAAAAAGAGCAATTAGAATAATAGTAGGTGCCAAATCTAGGGAATCTTGTAGGACTATTTTCAAAAAACTACAAATAATGCCCATGGCTTGTCAGTATATATTTTCATTAATAATCTTCCTCTTATGTAATCGTGAAAACTTTGTAACTAATTCAACAGTTCATAGCATAAATACGCGTCAAAAATGGCTTTCATACTCCATCGGTAAGTCTATCGTGCTATCAAAAAGGAGTGCGTTATATGACAGTAAAATTTTTAATAGCCTCCCTATCGATATAAAAAATGAAACTCAAAACATAAGATTATTTAGGGCCAAATTAAAGAAGTACCTAATTTCTCACGCCTTCTATTCTGTAGGTGAATTCATGACATTCAATAACACTTCATGAAATTGATACTAAAACTTTGTGCTGTACTAGTAGACTATATTGTAAACCTCTTCTGTATATATTTCATCTAGACTGTGGCTATAAATTAAGACTTTATAATAGTATTAAGTTTTTTGATTTGTTCCATATTCTAGCTGTGAAGCAATGTATGAATACCATGGAATGTTAATAAATACAATACAATGGGCAAATGCTGGGTAACTATCGATGTTGGACTCCGGAGTCATTTCACCGGCATTATCATCTTCATTTCATCCAGACGCTAAATACCTGAGATGTTAATATCAGTAATTCAAAAGAAATGTCATAATATAGCAAAAATGTAACAAACTTAAATGTTTAGGCCCTATATAATTAGTTGAAATGCATAAAACGAATAAAATTGGTTTTATTGAAAATTGTATTAATTCAAATGTGTAGTCCCTTTAAGGTACAGAATATCACTGCCTGTCCTGGATTTCTGATGAGAGAATCTGCATTCCTGATGAAAACAGAAATGAAAATAAATATGAAATTTTTATTTGAAATCCCAAACATCATTATATACCCGACCATGCTCACAGTAACAATCATAAACACCATAAAGAATTTATGTACTCTATTCTATGTGTTCGTTGAATCCCCTGTCACTTCTGTGTTAATGATAGTCCTATCCCCACACAACAGATTTTGGAGGCTGTCTTTATATACTGAACATTAATTCTTCCTTCGTGACAAACCTTGCATACTCGTATATTGCGTCTCTCTAGTATATGCTGCAGGGTTTCTTTATTGATCAGCTGTGCCCTTGGAATTCAATTTACAGTAAATCTATGGAGCTGTGGCCGAAGTCTAGTTTCTTTACAGTATGTATATAATACTTTGAACACTATAATTCCTATAAAAACTTTCCATGAATATGTCAAACGGTAATCAAGTGCTATAAACAGAGCTTGTCATTCGACGGACCCTGGTTTAGGCCTTGTCTTTGATTGGTGGTACTGACTGTGCTTGTGGCAGATAAGGTTGAGGAAAGAATTATTTTATAGGGTTTTCTCTCGACTTTATGCATTTCCTCCAACACTCTTCATTTCGTCTTACTCTTGCCCTTGCTTCATAAAGTAAGGTAAGGCCATAGTAGCGTACGAGTTCAGAAGGACCCTTTCACAACGCCAGGTTGAAACCGCAATAGAAAAATTTTATGTGGGTGAATTACCATACAGTGAAAGCGTCGTGTAAAAATACGGTTGGCAATACGAGCCGTATATTATATACAAAATTTAAGGTAGAAATGAATAAAATTCTTTGTTCTGCTAAGAGTTGATAAATTCTGTAACCTTTATATCAGTACTAGGCCTACTTTCGTCCGGAGAGGTCGAAGCATTTAAAGGGCGATAAAATCCCTAGCATGACCTATAGCTTGTTGAAGGGAAGTACAGCTATGTATCCCGTGGCAATATTTCTGACTATTACACTCTTACTACGTCATACTACTTTTGACCAATAAAACGGTACGAAAGGACATATTTCAACCAATCATGGCTGCTTATCGCACAATTTTATCGCGTCCCTAGCATTTGTTTCTTTGTTTGCCAACATTTGAAACTGCGCTGGTCTGGACGTCAAAAAAAATATATAGGCCTATATATATATATGTATATATATAAATATATATATATATAATTACAAATCACTCCAGTCGATGCACAGCAGTTTCAAATATGACTATGACTAGCATTGGCATTCAAGAACAAGAATTAATCAAAATCACTGATCATACCTATGCATCTTCTGAAATCCGATTTACAAATAAATGAAGAGCACCATATTATATATATAATTACAAACCACTCCAGTCGATGCACAGCAGTTTCAAATATGACTAGCATTGGCATTCAAGAACAAGAATTAATCAAAATCACTGATCATACCTATGCATCTTCTGAAATCCGATTTACAAATAAATGAAGAGCACCATATTATATATATAATTACAAACCACTCCAGTCGATGCACAGCAGTTTCAAATATGACTAGCATTGGCATTCAAGAACAAGAATTAATCAAAATCACTGATCATACCTATGCATCTTCTGAAATCCGATTTACAAATAAATGAAGAGCACCATATTATATATATAATTACAAACCACTCCAGTCGATGCACAGCAGTTTCAAATATGACTAGCATTGGCATTCAAGAACAAGAATTAATCAAAATCACTGATCATACCTATGCATCTTCTGAAATCCGATTTACAAATAAATGAAGAGCACCATATTATATATATAATTACAAACCACTCCAGTCGATGCACAGCAGTTTCAAATATGACTAGCATTGGCATTCAAGAACAAGAATTAATCAAAATCACTGATCATACCTATGCATCTTCTGAAATCCGATTTACAAATAAATGAAGAGCACCATATTATATATATAATTACAAACCACTCCAGTCGATGCACAGCAGTTTCAAATATGACTAGCATTGGCATTCAAGAACAAGAATTAATCAAAATCACTGATCATACCTATGCATCTTCTGAAATCCGATTTACAAATAAATGAAGAGCACCATATTATATATATAATTACAAACCACTCCAGTCGATGCACAGCAGTTTCAAATATGACTAGCATTGGCATTCAAGAACAAGAATTAATCAAAATCACTGATCATACCTATGCATCTTCTGAAATCCGATTTACAAATAAATGAAGAGCACCATATTATATATATAATTACAAACCACTCCAGTCGATGCACAGCAGTTTCAAATATGACTAGAATTGGCATTCAAGAACAAGAATTAATCAAAATCACTGATCATACCTATGCATCTTCTGAAATCCGATTTACAAATAAATGAAGAGCACCATTCGGAAATCCTGAATAAGTTGAATAAACCATGTAGGCCTAAATCAACGAGTTCCACTTCTATTACGCACACGTCCAATATAACATCAATTGAACCACCAACCACATTGAAATTTGAAAATTGTACATTCAATAATTATTCCTTTTAAAATTATTCATTCGGAAATCCTGAATAAGTTGAATACACCATGTAGGCCTAAATCAACGAGTTCCACTTCTATTATGCACACGTCCAATATAACATCAATTGAACCACCAACCACATTCAAATTTGAAAATTGTACATTCAATAATTATTCCTTTTAAAATTATTCATGTTTATTTTTTATGTCATCGGCGTTAAATAAAACTTTTCTAACATTTGTGTATATTAGTTAGGTAATGTTACAGCTTCTGCTATATGATATTATGGATAGTCACGTATCAGTGATTGTTTAATATTAAGATTTATTTAAAATCATCTGTCAAGTGACGTTGATTACTGGGATTCGGATAATTGAAGTGGAATGCAACTGTCTTAATAAAAATGAAACTGAATCAACAAAGCCTTCTTGACTAGTAACAGGCCACAGAGTTCAATGATGATTCCATAGTTGGCACAACTGATACCGGTAACAAGAAAACATCATCATAAAACACTACTGCCATCTAACGTAATGTTGAGATGGTACAATAATACATTTGAAGACAGTTGTATTTTCGTAAGCCAATTAATATTTTATTGTACACTTTGTTACTTCTAATCTTTATATAGCCTACTTTCTTCTAATCGTGTAATAGTCAATTAAATCCCACTCGAGTTTTGATTTTCTCTAGATAAATCAAAAACTCTAGTGAGATTACTGTTGACAAAAAAACTTGTCTGCTATTGAAATTCTGAGCTGAATAAATTCTACAGTTGAAAGCTACTACTACTACTACTACTACTACTACTACTACTACTACTACTACTACTACTACTACTACTACTACTACTACTACTACTACTACTACTGCTGCTGCTGCTGCTGCTGCTGCTGCTAAATTCATAGTTTCCTACCTAAGGGCAGGTCTTTCACTGCAAACCCAGCAATCTCCAATCTTATTTATTTTCCATCTTCCTCTTTGTCATCGCATATGATCCATATATCTTAATATCGTCTACCATCTGATATATTCTCCTGCCACGAACTTTTCTCCCGTTCACCATTCCTTCCAGTGTATCCTTCAGTAGGCAATTTCTTCCCAACCAGTGACACAACCATTTCCTTTTTTCTCTTCCTGATCAGTTCCAGCATCATTCTTTCTTCACCCACTCTTTCCATCACAGATTCTTTTCTTATTCTGTCTATCCCTTTGACACGCTCCATTCTTCTCCATATCCACATGTCAAATGCTTCTGGGCATTCGTCGTAATGTCATTGTTTCTTCCCTATACCTTCCTTATTCTTCTTCCGATAACCATGGTCTTCGTCTTGTTTGCATTAATTTTCATGTTACATTGCTCGCAGCTCCCTTAGCATATCCCTTATCATCATCTCCCCTTCTGCTAACAACGTCATGCCATCTACTACTACTACTACTACTACTACTACTACTACTACTACTACTACTACTACTATCCATTCATTCAGCCATAGTTTCCTGCCTAAGGGTAGGTCCTTCATTGCAAACCCAGCATTCCCCAATTTTGACCTTCCTCTTCGTCTCCGCATACGATCCATGTATTTTAGTATGTATGTATGTATGTATGTATAGGTCTATATATGCAATGCCTACCCATTTAACTTTACGTGATTCGGGTTCCGCATACTGCGGATAGATGGCAGGACTGTGACCCATTTTTCTAGTTGTACACCACTTCGGCGGGCCACACTGTACATGTGTATCTGTGGAGAGTTACGTCGTGTACTAGGGTGAGTGTATGTGCAAGTGTACGTGTACGTGTAGTGTCTGGAATGGGTAATGATGATGTAGCTGAGGAAGGGAGAAGGGGAAACCCGTTGCCGGCACGTAGCCTACTCCTGTAGAATAGCACTAAGGGGGCCGCCAGGCTTAACGTCCCCATCCGACGGACGAATCACTATCAACAGTGACATATGCCTTCTCCTCATATGCACTGCGGAAAGATTTGGGATTTAACCCTGGCATATTGGTGCACAATCTAGTGATTAGAAGTTGTGCACCACCATTTTACATGAAAATTTCTGACCCCGCCGGAAATCGAAACCGGATCGGCTAGTCTGGAGGCAGACACGCTACCACAGAGCTAACTCGGCGGACTGTATCTTAATATTGTTAGTACTATTTCTGTAATACTATTACTACTACTACTGTTGCTACATCTACTACTTCTACTGGCAAATAGTACTACATCTATTATCAATACTGTTCCTTGCTATTACAGATTACTGTTGTTCTCCAACCAGGAGATTAACCGCGAAAGGAATGTGCTTACTATTGCGTCATCTATTGGAGCGAAATAAATATATAATATTACCGTTATAACGTCTGTTTAAAAAATATGCTCTCTCCTGCATATATTATTTCCTGTATGGAGGGATTTAAAACCCAGTAGATTAACCGTGATCTAATTTTATAACTAGGGTAGTATAAATATGTATCAGTGTTATCGTTTGTGCTTTGAGAGTTAGCCAATGGAGATGCGTGTACCCACGTGTGTGGCCTTATGACATCAACATTCATTCACAGCATTACCCCGCTGCGTCTCATTCACCTGAGACTTTCTCCTGGTTGGAGTACAGTAGTAGCACGATTACTATTGTCGTTCCTTTGTACCATTTTTAAGGCTTATTTTGCGTAATATTGAAACAGCTTTACAGTATCACCACACCTATTGCAAATTGGACACATGTTTATTTGAACTTTCATTTACTGAGAATAGTCCATAATACCATCCCTAAAATATTTACTATTCCCATGATTCACCCTGTAGATACCACAGTAGCTTTCTCGCCTCTGAAGTGTTAGATAAATATAGTAGGAGATATTGTGATCAACATTGGAGCAAGTTCAGGAATATTAAAACTTATATTAACAATAATGTAGAGATTCGTTTATTTCCCCGCGCATAAAGTACGATGGAAGGCGCTTCATTATAGAGTAGATCAAATTCAGTGCTTTATGCCCTCACTCTGCCGGGATTCGTTACACCCAATGGACCGCGAGATGCACGTCGAGTTATGTTACGACTCTTATTTCTGGCACAAAATAAAGACGCGTGGTTTATTGTGTGTGCCGCCCCGCATAAGGCCGGTTTTATGGTGTTTGAAAGTTGGGAAGACGCTCGCACATTTGAAGGACGCGGGAGGTTCACTTTGCTCATGCATACGCAAAGCGGATGGAGGATTGGAAGAACGGAGGAGAGAGAAAGAGAATGGAATAATAGCGGGAGCAGCGTTATGACACGTCCCCTCGCCCGCGCACTGGCAATTGTTTTGTTACGCAACTTGCTATGTTGATGCTACAGCGCTTTTATTTCATTGTGGCGGTTCATTTTTAACTGCGCAGAAGCAATTTTGTTGTGGAACGCATTATTGCGTACCACTACAGCAAAGTTGGAGCAAAAGTCATAACATTTTGCGTCGATGCCACGTCCAATGTATCCACATCTGTGGAGTAACGGTCAGCACGTCTGGCCGCGAAACCAAGTGGCCCGGGTTCGATTCCCGGTCGGGGAAAGTTACATCGTTGAGGTGTTTTCGGGGGTTTTCCCTCAGCCCAATATGAGCAAATGCTGGGTAACTTTCGGTGCTCGACCCCGGACTCATTTCACCGGCATTATCACCTTCATTTCATTCAGACGCTAAATAACCCAGATGTTGATACAGTGTCGTAAAATAACCCAATAAAATAAAAAAAAACTGCTATGGTTATCTAACGTCTGAATGAAATGAAGTACCGCCGCCACAATTACACGTGCTGTAGATAATGTAATTTAAGCACTTAAGTTTGTTTCCAGGTGTAAATTTCTGGGCAGTGGGCGTTGGGGGTGGGACTAGGGCTTGAACCACGTCAGCAAGAAAGCATTTTTAGTGCCAGTGGAAGTGCAAATTCCTGGACACTGTGTGACTAGGAGCCTAGACCGTACCAACAAGCAAGCATTTTTAATTTTTAGTGTCAGTGGAAATACACATTTTTTAACAGTGGGTGTTTGGCGGTCTGGACCTCACGAGCAAGAAAACATTTTTAGTGCAAGTGGAGGTGTAAATTTCTGGACACTGGATGATTAGGAACCAAGACCGCACCAGAAAGAAAGCATTCTTAGAGCAAGTGGAGGTGCAAATTTCTGAACACTGGATTAATAGGAGCCTAGACCGCACAGCAAGGAAGCATTTTTAGTGCCAGTGGAGGTTTAAATTTTTGGACAGTTGTGTTTGGCTGTCTGGATTACACCAGCAACAAATCATTTTTGGCGCTAGTGGAGGTTTAAATTTTTGGACAGTTGTGTTTGGCTGTCTGGATTACACCAGCAACAAAGCATTTTTAGTGCCAGTGGAGGTTTAAATTTTTGGACAGTTGTGTTTGGCGGTTTTGATTACACCAGCAACAAAGCATTTTTAGTGCCAGTGGATGCTTAAATTTTTGGACAGTTGTGTTTGGCGGTTTTCATTACACCTGAATCAAAGGATTTTTAGTGCCAGTGGAGGTTTAAATTTTTGGGCAGTTGGTGTTTGGCAGTCTGGATTACACCAGCAACAAAGCATTTTAGCGCTAGTAGAGGTTTAAATTTTTGGACAGTTGTGTTTGGCTGTCTGGATTACACCAGCAACAAAGCATTTTTAGCGCTAGTGGAGGTTTAAATTTTTGGACAGTTGTGTTTGGCAGTCTGGATTACACCAGCAACAAAGCATTTTTAGCGCTAGTGGAGGTTTACATTTTTGGACAGTTGTGTTTGGCAGTCTGGATTACACCAGCAACAAAGCATTTTACGGCTAGTAGAGGTTTAAATTTTTGGACAGTTGTGTTTGGCAGTCTGGATTACACCAGCAACAAAGCATTTTAGCGCTAGTAGAGGTTTAAATTTTTGGACAGTTGTGTTTGGCTGTCTGGATTACACCAGCAACAAAGCATTTTTAGCGCTAGTGGAGGTTTAAATTTTTGGACAGTTGTGTTTGGCAGTCTGGATTACACCAGCAACAAAGCATTTTTAGCGCTAGTGGAGGTTTAAATTTTTGGACAGTTGTGTTTGGCTGTCTGGATTACACCAGCAACAAAGCATTTTTAGCGCTAGTGGAGGTTTAAATTTTTGGACAGTTGTGTTTGGCGGTTTTGATTACACCAGCAACAAAGCATTTTTAGCGCTAGTGGAGGTTTAAATTTTTGGGCAGTTGGTGTTTGGCAGTCTGGATTACACCAGCAACAAAGCATTTTTAGTGCCAGTGAAGGTTTAAATTTTTGGGCAGTTGGTGTTTGGCAGTCTGGATTACACCAGCAACAAAGCATTTTTAGTGCCAGTGGAGGTTTAAATTTTTGGGCAGTTGGTGTTTGGCAGTCTGGATTACACCAGCAACAAAGCATTTTTAGTGCCAGTGAAGGTTTAAATTTTTGGGCAGTTGGTGTTTGGCAGTCTGGATTACACCAGCAACAAAGCATTTTTAGTGCCAGTGAAGGTTTAAATTTTTGGGCAGTTGGTGTTTGGCAGTCTGGATTACACCAGCAACAAAGCATTTTTAGTGCCAGTGGAGGTTTAAATTTTTGGGCAGTTGGTGTTTGGCAGTCTGGATTACACCAACAACAAAGCATTTTTAGTGCCAGTGGAGGTTTAAATTTTTGGGCAGTTGGTGTTTGGCAGTCTGGATTACACCAGCAACAAAGCATTTTTTGTGCCAGTAGAGGTATAAATTTTAGGACAGTGGATGTTTGACGGCGTGGATTACACCAGCAAAAAATCATATTTAGTGCCAGTAGAGGTATAAATTTTTGGACAGTGGATGTTTGACGGCGTGGATTACACCAGCAACAAATCATTTTTAGTGCCAGTAGAGATATAAATTTTTGGACAGTGGATGTTTGGCGGCGTGGATTACACCAGCAACAAATCATTTTTAGTGCCAGTAGAGGTATAAATTTTTGGACAGTGGATGTTTGGCGGCGTGGATTACACCAGCAACAAATCATTTTTAGTGCCAGTAGAGGTATAAATTTTTGGACAGTGGATGTTTGGCGGCCTGGATTACACCAGCAACAAAGCAGTTTTAGTGCCAGTAGAGGTATAAATTTTTGGACAGTTGTGTTTGGCGGTCTGAATTACACCAGCAACAAAGAATTTTTAATGTCAGTGAAGATTATATTTCGACACAGTTAAGAATCGTTTCATATTCAAATGTTGATTAAATAGCTCGTGAAGTCTGATGTGGACAATATGGCGACGATACATCCATTGATTACTGCGTACAACAGGTCAATATTTCTATGCTATATTATTCTGTCAAAAGTATTGGATACCGGAAAGAAAAACCATGTGCTTAGCTCTCTATAATACGAGTATTAATAGTATGTACTAATTATTAAAGAAAAAAGGGTGCTTCCTTTGGTCTATCTGTACTGCAGAGATACCTTGCCTTCTTTTTAACTCAAGCTCTCAGGGAGCACTGTAAAACAGTCGTACTGTAGAGTGAATTCAAACACGCCCCGTTTAACCTCCATTGAATGATATGACATCACGGATGGTTCCAGAGTAGCATTTCATGTGTCCATGAATATCGCAGTTGTGGAGTCACTGAACTGAACACCATGGCTAGCGCGATCTAATTCTCATTTCCTGATGCCAAAACCCATCGAACAATAAAACAAATAGCATCGCCCTGGTGTCCCGGGGCGCATTGGAACGGGCGCTCGTCTTCTGTGCCAGAGTCAACAAAACTGCCCCGTCCGGGTCACCGAGGAGGATAATCGACGCGCGGTCTGAGATACATTCTGTTGTTTTTCTTTTCAACTCTGATATTCCCAGCAGTCGTTTTTCTCTCTCTGTAGGTCACGAGACGCAATCGAACCACGACGCTCTTGGAAATAGAGCGTACGGTTTCCTCAGAAGCCTCGAAATAATTAGTGATCCAAATGGGCTGTGCACTTATTCATCAGGGGTCCTTGTTCAGGTCAGAGATTAAATTCTAGTTATATTAAATTTACATTCCTTGGTATTCATAAATTGCTTCACAGCTAGAATATGGAACAAGTCAAACTTAATATATATATATATATATATATATATATATATATATATATATATATATATACAGGGACATCATTTTATTTTTACTTCAATTTTTATTGTACCTGCGTTTTTTAATGTACTTCACTCCCACCCCTTCTACTAATGAAGTTCAACCGTCTTGCACACAGATCCAAGACCGCATATACAGTCATAGTAGCCTTACGGTCATAGTCAACAGTACGTTCCAAAAATATGTTCGCGTTTTCCAGTGACGAAAGAGCTTTCAATATTGAATCACTTTCGCACAGGTACTGTCGTCCATTTGCCTAAGTCGTATCCCGGTTTCCCCCACCCTCTTTTATTCGCCAGCTAGTGGCTGAGTTATCGTCTTAGCTCTTTTGTGAGAACATTAATTTCTGTTAGAAATTAGACGTCTACGTAATATTATACAGCTGTTTAAAATAACTTAAATAAAAGGGCCTCGTTAAGTAATTAAATGTCAAGTGATTTCCTCCCTTTCTATGACCCTACTACATAACCACTTGGATGGACAGTAGATAGTATGTCTGAGTAATTTTATCTTTTCGGATCGGGCAGAAGTGAAGATTGAATTTACAGTACGTAAGGTTTTATAGAGTAGGTACAGAATTATTTCAACATGAGTTACTAGTTACGAAGGACGAAACTGGTAATTGGAATTAGGTACAATAGTCTATAGTGCGATAATATGCACATTAGAACTGAAGCCTGTATCGAAATGAACGGCCAACATTTTCAAAAATGTGTTTAAATATCCATATTATGATTATTTTTCAATTTAACTTCATTCTCTATATTGTACGCTAATGTGCTGTAGACAGTATAATATACACTGCATAATGAACACGTTCACATGGACAGCTATTCGTGAGTAAAAACACTTATTGTTAATACTGTACTGTATTTTGATTAAACAAAACCTAATGAAAATGATCAAACTCAAAATCGCGATATTTCTTATTTCACGTAAATGGATGAACTACTTTTCTTCCTTCCTATACCTAGTGAAGTTATT
This sequence comes from Periplaneta americana, assembly GCF_040183065.1. Lineage (NCBI taxonomy): Eukaryota > Metazoa > Arthropoda > Insecta > Blattodea > Blattidae > Periplaneta > Periplaneta americana. Next base: position 15,718,185 of record NC_091117.1, on the reverse strand, counting down.
TGTTTTTATATTACGCCAGTATCATCGAACTCCAGTCGTGGAAGGGGTAGACAACGGCGTTGATCCAAAGGTACAGCCAGGTTAATATTAAAAATGTTGGTAAAAATAAAATGATGTCCCTGTATATAATTTGAACTGGTAATGGAAATTACCGGAAAACGGCTGAACAGATTTTAATGAATGACCCGTCATTTTTAACCTTGGCATACAAGGATTTTCAGAAAAATAGTTACTTTCAGTGAAGCGTTAGTTTTCCTATATAATTTTCCTATTTTCCAAAATTCATTTTTTGTCAGTTTTGAGAAGTAATTGTATTTCAGAATGAAACAAAACACACGCTACAATAAACAATAGGCTATTACACGAAGGCCATGACCTGAAGGAATGCTGACATATTCAAATTCAATTCGTTATTAAAAACTTCAAGGCTTACTAAAAATAATTTACAGGTCTGATTCTGCGGTGTGTAATTTTCTGAGTACAGCCGTGTATTGGATATTAAAATGTACAAAACGTGATGGGTTTGATGACATTATTACCATTAGAAATTAAGTGTTATTATAGTTAATGCCATGCTGTGACTATTTTTTATTAATTATACATAATTATTAATGTTATATTATTGATGATATGAAAGTGAAACGTTTGGGGTTATATAAGTAGATGTAGAGAATATATGACATTATATTTTCATTTCTGTAATTTACTGAGTGCCGGCTATGTAGTGTATATATATAACTACAAAACTTACGTAAGAATAACACTGTTATTAAAAATGAAATATTTTTATAGATATTAATCAAGTGGGGTTGGGTCTTTTTCATATACTTAATGGCGGTGTGGTGTAGATATTTATATGCGTCATTCTCTTCAGTATTGGCTCGAGAGAGCTAAAAAATTACAGTTCCTAAGGAAAGACCAAAAGGTATTACTTACTGATAAAATAAGAGGCCTACAAAATGTTGTAGTCTCCTGATCAATTCAGCAAGATCTCTTAGCAGGATAAAATGGTTTTACCCTCTACATTTCAAGCTCTCCATGCAGAAGTTATAACAAGATGCAATGTCCATTATTCGAAAGCAAATCTGACATTTTTTTAACTTTCAAATTTTTCATATTTATTTTCAATGAAGAATACCACACAGAAATACTTTAACGTTTTAACTTAACAACGACCTGAAATAGCTATTGCTTTACTCCCACATGAAAAACTCACTGATCATCCTGACATTGTTACTTGCGTTTTCGCGTTAAAACTCAAAAACTGAAGATGGATAGGTTCAATAAAAATTATTTGGTATAAAAAACATTCAGACGGAGTATGTTTCATTATTATGGAAGCAAATAACTTTCAGAATGTCTGGTATTCTTCATTGAAAATAAATCTGAAACATTTTCATTTGAACGTCTAATGAACTTAGTTTGCAGCATTTGCTGCACAAGCCACTAGTACTACTATAAAGTCTTAATTGATAGTCAGAATCTAGTTAATATATATGAAGTTTTAGTATCAATTTTCAATTTAATTAAACGTTGTGGAATGTCATGAATTCACCTACAGAATAGAAGGCGTGAGAAATTAGACACTTCTTTAATTTGGCTCTAAATAATCTTATGTTTTGAGTCTCATTTTTTATATTTATCTGGAGCCATGATTGGTAGAAACTCGTCCTTTCGTACCGTTTTATTGGTCAGAAGTAGTATAACGTAGAGACACGGGCGTGGGTTCGATCCCCGCTTAGGCTGATTACCTGGCTGGGTTTTTTCCGGGGTTTTCTCCAACCGTAAGGTGAATGCCAGGTAATCTATGGCGAATCCTCGGCCTCATCTCGCCAAATACCATCTCGCTATCACCAATCTCATCGACGCTAAATAACCCAGTAGTTAATACAGCGTCGTTAGATAACCAACAAAAAAGTATGTAATTATATTCTTTAGCAACTATGGAATTAACAACAGATTTTTAGCTTCAGAATATTATATATATTATTTCAATGTACCGAAGTACATATGATATTTCCATGCAGATATTCTGCGTCATCATACGATGATGAAAGAATAATGGAACGGAGAAAAATTCTCTCCGGCACCGGGATTTGAACCCGGGTTTTCAGCTCTACGTGCTGATGCTTTATCCACTAAGCCACACCGGATACCCATCCCAGTGTCGGACTGAATCGTCTCAGTTTAAGTTCCAACTCTTGGGTTCCCTCTAGTGGCCGCCCTGTGCACTACGTCATAGATGTCTATGAACGTAGGACTGAAGTCTACACATGTGCTGAGGTGCACTCATTATGAGTGACTAGTTGGCCGGGATCCGACGGAATAAGCGCCGTCTTAAAATATCATATATACTTCGGTACATTAAAGTAATATATATGATATGCGTAAATCACTCCGTGATTTAAGACGGCGCTTATTCCGTCGGATCCCGGCCAACTAGTCACTCATAACGAGTGCACCTCAGCACATGTGTAGACTTCGGTCCTACGTTCATAGACATCTATGACGTAGTGCAGAGGGCGGCCACTAGAGGGAACTCAAGAGTTGGAACTTAAAACTGAGACGATTCTGTCCGGCGCCGGGGTGGCTTAGTGGATAAAGCATCAGCAGCACTTAAAGCTGAAAACCCGGGTTCAAATCCCGGCGCCGGAGAGAATTTTTCTCCGTTCCATTACTCTTTCATCGTATGATGACGCAGAATATCTGCATGAAATATCATATGTACTTCGGTACATTAAAATAATATATATGATATGCGTAAATTACTCCGTGATTTAAGACGGCGCTTATTCCGTCGGATCCCGGCCAACTAGTCACTCATAACGAGTGCACCTCAGCACATGTGTGGACTTCGGTCCTACGTTCATAGAATCTATGACGTAGTGCAGAGGGCGGCCACTAGAGGGAACCCAAGAGTTGGAACTTAAACTGAGATGATTCTGTCCGACATTGGGATGGGTATCCGGTGTGGCTTAGTGGATAAAGCATCAGCACGTAGAGCTGAAAACCCGGGTTCAAATCCCGGTGCCGGAGAGAATTTTTCTCCGTTCCATTAGTCTTTCATCATCTTCAGAATATTAGCCAATTAAAGGAAGTATACTTCTGAATAGTTCATTCTCTAATTGTGACATTCTTTTATCCTTAAAACTAAAAAGAAAGGTATTTTTAACAACTACAAATTACTATAACTCTGAAAATATTGAGAATGGGCTACATTTTTATTTGATAGTTTTTTCTCAGAATGTCTTCAGAAATAAGCTCCGTAAGTGGCGGTAACTATTCGTGAATCACCCTGTATAGGCCTAGACGAGAAGGAAGTAATTAATTAACTATAAACAGTGGCTAGTTGCGTGTGAAACTAGAGTAATCCAAAATATATTCCCAACTGACTGTCTACCATAAAGCTCCCATACAATCAGCCGAGATTTGAACTCAGGTTTCAGGTCCAGAAAGACGACACGCTACTCAAGTTGGCGTCAATAAGAAGATAACAGGCACTCGTAGATGTTAATGCTGTCTAATTTGAGCGGTCCATTAACACTGGTGTAAACAATTGGAGTGAGTTATCCTCCAGTCACGGCCTCTTAGAACATGCGACACCAGTTGTAGGCGAACACTTAACCAGCCCGATACGCAGCTCTTTGTGATGGAGGGGTCAGAATGTCAGCACATCAAACGAGAGGTCATGTGCACGCAAAGGACGAGGAAGTGTGCTACAAACAGTGGTCAGAGAGCCCTCTGGAAATTACTGCAGTGTTGTGTGTAAGGGAACACTGTGCAATTGGCCTTGGTCGATCATTATGCATGCAACCCTGTGAAGATCGGTTTTAACATTGCGTGGAAACATGGTTTCTATAATAATAATAATAATAATAATAATAATAATAATAATAATAATAATAATAATAGTTGTTTAGTCAACTGTCCGAAGGCTGGTCTGAACCTCACAAATGATACCAACAAGGCACCACTTATGAGGCAATTAAGCCAGGAGATAGTGGGGTATAATGGCCAGTTTCTTTCCCCCTCCATTGCATACATCGCCGATTAGCTACATGTTACACTAATCTTAATAATAGTAAACTACTACTACTACTACTACTACTACTACTACTACTACTACTACTACTACTGCTACTACTACTACTACTACTACTAATAATAATAATAATAATAATAATAATAATAATAATAATAATGTTCAATAATTGATTCATTCATTTACTGTGTTCTGGAAAAATATAGGTTTTTCAATGCAAACCCAGCATTCTCCAATCTTTCCCATTTTCCGCTTTTCTCTTAGTATCCGCATATGATCCATGTATCTTAATGTTGTCTTTCATCTGAAAGATTTCTTCTTCCCCGAACTACTCGTCCGTTCACCATTCCTCCCAGTGCATCTTTAAGCAGGCAATTTTTTCTTGGCCAATGACCCAGCAAATATTTTTCTCTTCCTGATCATTTTCAGAATTATTCTTTCTTCACCTACTATAATAATAATAATAATAATAATAATAATAATAATAATAATAATACTTACTTTCTGGCTTCTAAGGAACCCGGAGGTTCATTGCCGCCCTCACATAAGCCCGCCATCGGTTCCCTATCCTGAGCAAGATTAATCCAGTCTCTATCATCATATCTCACCTCCCTCAAATCTATTTTAATATTATCTTCCCATCTACGAATCGGCCTCCCCAAAGGTCTTCTTCTCTCCGGTCGCCCAACTAATACTCTATATGCATTTCTGGATTCGCCTATACGTGTTACCCTAGATCATATATGTAACAGATAACTCGTCGCTACGTTAAAATCGGCAGCACTTCGAAGAGAACAACCGCCAGGATCGTCACCCGTCCACCGTAAACGAACACGAGATGGCAGCACAGTCGCTAATACAATTCAAATGGGAATTATGACGTTACTCCTTATGTAACAACTAGATGGCAGCGTAGTAAACCTGATAAAAGTTGTTAACCTCAAAGCCTATAAGCTCGACATATCTGTTACATATATGATCTAGGGTGTTACATGCTTTGCCCATCTCAAACGTCTGGATTTAATGTTCCTAATAATGTCAGGTGAAGAATACAATGCGTGCAGCTCTGTGTTGTGTAACTTTCTCCATTCTCCTGTAACTTCATCCCGCTTAGCCACAAATATTTTCCTAAGACCTTATTCTCAAACACCCTTAATCTCTGTTTCTCTCTCAAAGTGAGAGTCCAAGTTTCACAACCATACAGAACAACCGGTAATATAATTGTTTTATAAATTCTGACTTTCAGATTTTTTGACAGCAGACTAGATGACAAAAGCTTCTCAACCGAATAATAACAGACATTTCCCATATTTATTCTGCGTTTAATTTCCTCCCTAGTGTCATTTATATTTGTTACTGTTGCTCCAAGATATTTGAATTTTTCCACCTCTTCGAAGGATAAATATCCAGTTTTTATATTTCCATTTCGTACCATATTCTGATACAATATTTAATGCGTTTAAAAGCAAAAATATCAACCTAAAGGAAATGATGAGTATTCTTTACTCAATGGCAAACATATTAATACAAAGAAATTAATTTCTTTATTAATTAATTGAAAAACCAATTTTATCCATTTTTACTCAATGGTTGTTAGCCCACTTTTTGCCAGCAACAGTTGAATTGCTTTTCCTATAATTCATGAGAATTTTCATTTGATTTAAAGTTTTTATATGTTGAACTAGGTTTTAATTCTAGACCACTGATAGGCCTACCAGTTGGGTCAGGCACTGAACTCGTTAATTTTTCGTTGGTTATTAAATCATTGACACTTTGTGAATGGGCTACAGAAGAGAGGTTAGACAATGATTTTTTCCTTGCCTTGCATTCTTTCACTCGTTCCAGTCTAGTTTTTTTTTCTTCCGCTTTTGACTTAAATTTCGGTGGTTTATTTGCACAATTTTTTTTTTCACGCTGGACTCTTGTTTTTTCACTCTTGATTTCGGCGTATTTCCTAGCAAATATCTTCTCAATAATGTAAATTCAGTTCTTGGCGGAAGTCGAACTCTGTACCCACAAATTCCCACGTCAAAAAATGACTAGTAACACTCGTATCGTGGACTCATGGCACTGTTTAAAAGATTAATCAAGACAATAGAATGGAACGGTCTTTACTTTCAAGAGTAATTGTATTGTGTTTCACAACTTAACGGCAAGTGAAGATTTATTTCGGAATATGTATGCTAAGACTTTCCTGTGTTAAATTTCAACGTACCTCGTTTACATGTTTCGACCTATTTATGGGTCATCTTCAGAACTGGTCGTTGTTGGTCTTGGCGCCACCTGTTCTGTTTCCTGTGAGGGTCTGTTCCTATGGTATAGTGTAGAGTCAAAGAGTGTGTGTGTTTTGAAGTTGAGGTGTGTATTGAGAATTTCGTTGGGGTGTGTTTTCGTGTGTCTGTATATTTCATATTGTTCTAATGTGTTTAGTTTCTGGCTTTCTTTTTCGTTGGATGTGTAGTATTTCCATGTCTGTGTTGATGTCTCTGTAGGTGTGGTTAGCATTTGTGATGTGTTCTGCATATGTGGAGGTGTTTTGTAATTTTGTTATGGCTGTGATGTTTTCTTTGTAACGTGTTTGAAACGATCTGCCTTGTCTGTCCTATGTAGAAGTTGTTGCATGTGTTACATTTGAGTTTGTATACGCCTGTGTGGTTGTATTTGTTTGTTTGTTTGTGTGTTGAGATGTTTTTGTAGAGTGTTATTTGTTCTATATGCGATGTTGTAATTTAATTTCTTGAATAAGGTTGCAATTTTGTGTATGTTTTTGTTTTCGTGTGTTAGTGTAATGTATTTTTTGTGTTCTTTTGTTTGTGTTGTATTCTTATGTTTTTTTGTGATTATATTTTGTCTTACGTATTATGTTGTCTATTATGTTAGGGTTGTATCCGTTCTCTTGTGCTATGTATTTGATTGTGTTTAGCTCTTCGTTGTAATCTTGTTGGTTCATTGGTATGTTGAGTAGTCTGTGTACCATTGTTCGGAATGCAGCTTGTTTGTGTTGTGTTGGGTGGTTGGATGTGTTGTGTATGTGTGTTGTTGTTGTGGGTTTTCTGTATACTTTGAATGTGTTTTTGTTGTCTACTTTTATTATTGTGATGTCTAGAAAATTTATGGATTTGTTGTTTTCAATTTCCAATGTGTAGTGTAGCTTTGGGTATATTTTGTTTATGTGTTTATATAGGTTTTGGATCTGTCTTTTGTTTCCTTTGTATAGTATTAGTATGTCATCTTATTAAATAAAAAAGACGATTAGTTATTGGACAGTATCTGTAATATTCTCTTATTCACAAGTGGTAGGAATGGTGTGTATAACTGACTGTTAAAAATACTTGCGCGGGTGAAGTGAGTCAGCTCCAAGTGTGTTTGACCTCACATGCGCACAAAAAAGGAACATTCTTATCCCGAGGCTATTATTTCCTGGAATTACGCTCCGTCTCTTTATGGAAATTAATTGGATTCTGCGTTCTTGTAAGAGCGCACACAAAATTAACGCTTATTAAAATTCATAGTTGCATATTAATGGGTTTGTTTAAATTTATAGTAACGATGCAGTTTAAACTTCTGCATTTCCCTCCAAAAGCTGAGCTAAACCTTTTGAATTCCGCCCTCCCACAGTTTTTAATTTTAAAATTCTCTTTCATTTCCCAAGTAAAGCTTAATGCAGTGGTTCCCAACCTTTTTTGACTGACGACGCACTTTACTGAACGCCCACGATATAACGACACACTTATTTGTTTTTTAATAATAATAATAATAATAATAATAATAATAATAATAATAATATGCACACCTGTGGAGTAACGGTCAGCGCGTCTGGCCGCGAAACCAGGTGGCCCGGCTTCGAATCCCGGTCGTGGCAAGTTACCTGGTTGAGGTTTTTTCCGCGGTTTTCACTCAACCCAATACGAGCAAATGCTGGGTAACTTTCGGTGCTGGACCTTGGACTCGTTTCACCGGCATCATCACCTTGATTTCATTCAGACGCTAAATAACCTAAGATGTTGATAAAGCGTCGTAAAATAACCCACTACTCAAAATTCCGCGACACACTCTATGGGTCTGCGCTACGCACCGGTTGGGAAACCCTGGCTTAGTGCATAAACATTGTCTTATTGCGTTTCCATGGCAACGCTTCTTTGAATGTTGTAGACAGGAAAACTGAAATTTATCAATTTTAAAAACTCTTTTTATATAAATAAAACAAAATAAATGTAAAATTAATAACTTCAAGAAAAACAGACGTAACTCTGAGTCAGGTAAGTATATTCTTTGTCCCCCATATAATATACAGAGAGTTCCAGAGTTCAATCCACAAACTGGGAGATATCGATAAACACTTTTTTGTCAGACAACAACGGGTTGACAACTCAAATCTATTTCTTGAGATAACACCGTTCCTTTTCACATCAGTATGTATACCTTCACCACAATACCTTTGGTGTTGAATCCTGAAGAATAGCTCTTGTTAATGGTTCTAACAAACAACTTTAGTTAGGTTTGCATTTTTCATAAGAATAAACATCTGCACATCTCGTGACAGGGAATAAAAAATCCTGCTTAATTTGACGTTAAAAACTGGTCATTAAGCGTATATGTACTTGAATGACCACAAATAATATCAGAAAATGCAGGCTCTAAATTTCTAAAATTTTATAAGGAAATGAACTCACAATTGGACAAAACTTACAAGGTACCACAATAAGACTTATTAGAACTTAAATGTCTGATAAAACTATAAAAAAGGTTACTAATAATATTTTTCAGAATTCACTTTTTACTTTAAATTACATTTTACAAAATTTGAAAATTTTCATAACTCCACAACCATTAGAGATAGAATTCTGAAATTTTGTACACTGATTTAACATGCATTTATTCAAAAGGTAGACTACAATAATGCCCATTTATTTGAAAATAGAAAAATTAGGTCACAAAACATAATGTAAATTTTAATATATTTTATATAGGACAAATAAAAAATTAATTGTATAAAAATAAACAACTGTATATGTCCGAGAGTAGTCTACTTTTCAGAAATAAGTCTTTATTACATGCAGGAAAAATATTAAAGATGTCAGAGAGACGATAACAATGTCATAGTTACCAAATGATGTGACTGCAGATTTTTTTCATACTTTTATAAAACTGGTTTGAAAAATGTATTTAGTAACCCTTAGTATACGAGGGGGATCCAGGAAATAACGACCGTTTTGTTGTAATAATTAAAAAAAAATATTTATTTGAAAAAACAAAGTCTGTTACATAACTGAAGCTTCCTTTACTTCTCTACATAATCACCACCTACATTTAAACATTTGTCGTATCTGTTCACTAGCTTTAGAATTCCCGTGTTATACTCCTCTGCCACCAGTTCATTAAGCCAGGTGTTCACTGTCTTCTTCAACTCTTCATCACTTCCAAAACGCGTACCACCCAGAAAGTCTTTCAGCTTAGTGAAAAGATGAAAATCGCTAGGAGCAAGGTCTGGACTATAGGGCGGATGATCAAAGATTTCCCAACCGAATTGATCCAGCAATTCTCGAGTTGAAGCAGCAGTATGCGGGAGGGCGTTGTCGTGAAGAAGCACAACTCCTCTCGAAAGCATTCCTCGCCTCTTGTTTTGGATGGCTCGCCGTAGTTTTCGTAAAGTCTCACAATAACGATTTGCATTGATCGTAGTGCCTTTTGGCATGAAATCCAGCAAAAGAACACCTTTGCGATCCCAAAAGACAGTAGCCATGACTTTTTGTGTTGAGAAGTCTGTTTGAATGTTCTCGGTTTCTTGGGTGATGAGGGATGATGCCACTGACGTGATTGGCGCTTGGTCTCTGGGGTGTTGTGAGACACCCAGGTCTCATCACCAGTCACAATTTGATCAAGAAAGGCGTCTCCATCTGTGTGATATCGCATCAAGAATGTCAATGCTGAGGCCATTCTCTGAGTTTTGTGTTGGTCACTCAGTTGCCGTGGAACCCATCGCGCACAGATTTTGTGGTAGCCAAGATGTTGCGACACAATTTCACCAAGCAAAGAACGAGAAATGTCAGGAAAGGCAATATGCAATTCGTCGAGTGATGTGCGCCTGTCTTGCAAGATTCTGTCGTTCACTTTAGTCTTCAGGTCTTCTGTGATGAGTGATGGGCGTCCGGGTCGAGTTTCATCGTGGACATTTGTTCGCCCATTGTTGAACATTTCGCACCATTTTCTCACATTTCTTTGATTCATTACAGTATCACCATACACTTCTTTCAATTGCTGGTAAATTTCTGCAGGTTTCAAATGTCGGGCATTCAAAAATCGAATCACACTCCTCACCTCACAGTCGGCGGGATTATCAACCACGTCGTTCATATTGAAGTAACACAAAATGCACAATGGCGACTTGTTGCAACCAGTACTCACAACATTATGAGAACATATGTTAAGGAAACCAGTTGACCTTCAAACAAGGAAGGGGAGGCAGCTTGCGCGGCGGGTATGTGTGAACGGTCGTTATTTCCTGGATCCCCCTCGTACTTTTATCAGATATTTAAGTTTTAATAAGTCTTGTTGTGGTAGCTTGTAATTTTTGTCAAATTGGGAGTTCATTTTTTTTTATAAAATTTTAGAAATTTAGAGCCTGCATTTTCTGATAATATTTGTGGTCGTTCACGTACATATAACCTTAAGTGAATTTCCAGCCGAATAAATAAAGAATTTTCAACATTTGCAATAGAGGTTAGTAATCTCCCAGAGATACTCTACATTTGAGGTATAACAAATTGTGGCTAGCATCATTCGTTTTGAAATAAAAGAAAGAAATGTGTTAGTTCTTTATAGGCCTAAATCAGTCCGTATATTCCTTGTATCCCTTAGTCGAATGGAAAGAGAATTGAGGAAGTTATTTATACAGTAGAACTTACGTTATAGGGGAGTCTGCAGAATTTTCACTAATACGCACAATAAAGTGCGTTGTTCCTCATATATTTGTCTCAGCACTCTCGAAAAAAGTAAAAACATTAAGTACTTTTGGCAAAGACTCGCAATAGCTGAAGCATTATTCTACTCTCTAGTCAAGCAGGGTTCGATCGAAAGCTCTACAGTTGACATATCTTTTTACTTTGGTAATTTAAGGACGCTGTATCAACCACTAGGTTATTTATTATCGATGGAATTGTTTATAGCGAAATGGCATTTTGCGATATGAGACCGAGGATTGGCCATAGATTATCTGACATTCGCTTTGTAGTACAATCACGTAATCAACCCAAGCGGAAGTCGAACCTACACCCAAACGCAGCTCCGGGTCAGTAAATATAGGCCAATCTATTGTGAAAAGAGTTGACTCAGCGATTGCCATTGGACTGCCATTAGAAACGAATATAGCATATATACGTATGCTCAATGCACACAATGAATACGGTTTAGTATCTATATATATAATTTGAACTGGTAATGGAAATTACGGGAAAACGGCTGAACGGATTTTAATAAAAGGCCCCTCATTTTGAAGCTTGGAACCCAAAGTTTTTCGGAAAAAAAGTAGTTTTCAGTGAAATGTCAATTTTCCTACATAATTTTCCTATTTTCCAAAATCCATCTGTTGTCAGTTTTGAGAACTAATTTTATTCAATCACGGCCGACTTGATTGAATTTCAGAACAAAACACACACTACAATAAACAATAGGCTATTACACGAAGGCCATGACCTGCAGGATTGCCGACATATTTAGAGCTCAATTCAATTTGTTATTAAAAACTGATTATGCAGTGTATAATAATTTTCTGAGTACAGCTGTGTATTGGATATTCAAATCTACGAAACGTGAGGTGGTTTGATGATATTATTACCATTAGAAATTAAATATTATAACAGTTAATATCATGATGCGTCTATTTTTCATTACTTGTACATAATATTGATGCTATATTGATGACATGAAAGTGAAACGTTTTGAGGTTATGTAAGTAAATGTAGAGAATATCTTAATTTAGATCTTCACTTCTATAATTTACTGAGTGGCTGCTATATATAACTACAAAACTTAAGTAAGATAATAATATTGTTATTAAAAATCAAATATTTTTATACTTATTAACCTAGTGGGGTTGGGTCTTTTTCATATACTTAATGGCGGTGTAGTGTAGATAATGATATGTGTCATTGTCTTCAGTATTGGCTCGAGAGAGCGCAAAAATTACAATTCCTAAGGAAAGATAAAAAGGTATTACTTACTGATAAAATAAGAGGCCTAGAAAATTTTGTAGTCTCCAGGTCATTTCAGCAAGATCTTTTAGTAGGATAAAATGATTTTACGCTCTACATTTCAAGTTCTACATGCAGCAGCTATACGAAAATGCTATTGTTCGAAAGCATAGCAAACCTGACTTTTTTAACTTTTGCCTACAATCCACAATGACCTGAAATAGCTACTGCTATCGTCCTGACATTGATACTTGCGTTTTCGCGTTGAAACTCAAAAACTGAAGTTGGATAGGTTCAAGAAAAAGTATTTGGCCTAAAAAAATCCACTCAGAGGGAGTATGTTTCATTATTACGGAAGCAAATAACTATCAAAAAGACAAGTATTCTTCATTGAAAATAAATCTGAAAAATTTTTATTTGAACGTCTAACGAACTTAGTTTGCAGCAGCATTTGCTGCACAAGCCACTAGTATATTTTATAAATGAGTTCTTATAAAGACATTTTAACGTGTATTTTTTCTTTAAACTTGTGAATTTTTATTTTCCCTCACCAAATATATGGGTGATAGCTTGGGAACTGACTGTCTCATAAAGTTGCAAAACCATGTGTTCTACTTGTATTCTCCTTGTTCTCCTTGTACTCACGTTGCTCTCCTTGAATTCTCCTTGTTTCCCTCTTGTCCTTGCTTCTCCATTTATTCCCTTCTTCGTACATGCCCTTTGTTCTTCTTGTATGCCCGTTGTTCTTCTTGTATGCCCCTTTATCTTATTGTATGCCCCTTGTTCTTCTTGTATGCCCCTTTATCTTATTGTATGCCCCTTGTTCTTCTTGTATGCCCCTTTATCTTATTGTATGCCCCTTGTTCTTCTTGTATGCCCCTTTATCTTATTGTATGCCCCTTGTTCTTCTTGTATGCCCCTTTATCTTATTGTATGCCCCTTGTTCTTCTTGTATGCCCCTTGTTCTTCTTGTATGCCCCTTTATCTTATTGTATGCCCCTTGTTCTTCTTGTATGCCCCTTTATCTTATTGTATGCCCCTTGTTCTTCTTGTATGCCCCTTGTTCTTCTTGTATGCCCCTTTATCTTATTGTATGCCCCTTTATCTTATTGTATGCCCCTTGTTCTTCTTGTATGCCCCTTTATCTTCTTGTATGCCCCTTGTTCTTCTTGTATGCCCCTTTATCTTATTGTATGCCCCTTGTTCTTCTTGTATGCCCCTTTATCTTATTGTATGCCCCTTGTTCTTGTATGCCCCTTTATCTTATTGTATGCCCCTTGTTCTTCTTGTATGCCCCTTGTTCTCGAATTATCTTTTTTCTCCTTGTATACCCCTTGTTGTTCTTGTATGTTCCTTGTTCTCGAAGTCGGCCTGGTTGGTGAAGTTGGTATAGCATTGGCCTTCTATGCCCTAGGTTGCGGGTACGATTCCGGACCACGTCGATGGCATTTAAATGTGCTTAAATGCGACAGGCTCATGTCTAATTCTCCTTGTTACACTTGTATTCCCCTTGTTATATTTGTATTCCCCTTGTTATAATTGAAGAGTTCACTGCAAGAATGATGGATGTCACTTTCTTGTCGAAAATGAACCAAGACTGTCAATGCATAGTTTAAGATATATAGAATGTACATAAAGAGTTATATGGCATTAACACTGATAGTCATTGTCCAGTAATGATCGGAAAATCACAGTTAAGCTTTGAGCGCTAAGCATTTCAAACTTTCAATTGCTTCTCCTGAAAAATGTGTTCCAAATGACATCCATCATTCCTGCAGTGGACTCTTCAATTGTATTCCCCTTCTCCTTCTTGTATTCCCCTTGTTCTCCTAGTATCCTCCTGTGTTGCACTTACACTTCCCTGTATTCATATTGTTCTCATTGTTATTCTTGCATTCCCCTTGTAATCAATCTATTTTGTATGTTATCTTTGTATTCCCCTTTTTCTCCTTGTATACCCCTTCACCTTGTATTTATATTGCTGTCTTTGCATTCCACATGTTCTTCATGTTTTCCTATTGTTCGAACCCGCGTCCACACAATTTTGTCTTTAAATTCTTATACTAATTAATATCCTCTAGATCTAGCTAGTTATCTGTCGATAAAGTTACCGTTAATCATACCTTATGGCCTATCGAAATGCACTCGCTGTAGTGTAACAACGATGACTCAACGCCGGTGACATAATCCTTGCTCTGTGTTTTTTTTTTTTCTTCGTGAGATTACGTAAGACGCGAAACTCTCTCTCCTAGGTAACACGACACTGGCGAGGCATTCGACGGGCCTGACCCTGATTGCGTCACACTCATTGTCGCGCCCAGCTTGTCGCCCACGCTATGGTCCGTTTGAAGCATCGGCGGACGTAAAATATCGTAAACAATCCTGTCCCCTCAAATATTACACTGGAAGTTTAGAAGCGCTGTTCACAACTCACCTTGTAACGATTCCATCGTACCCATCAGCTCTACAAAGATTTCTTCTATGAGTTGAGCATATTTATATAGATGAGGGATTTGACACTGTGACGAGATAACGTAGGGCTACCGCAATCTAGCCAATGACGAATTCTTACCGACTAATCACAGGTCAGTATAAAAGATGACATTCATCAAGTCCATGTGGAGTAATCCAGGAGAGATAAACTGGGATTAAAGGTGATTTTTTGTTCACCGATGGGTACTTCGTTTTTGATCTCTATGATTTCAATTAGTGATTAGATAAATGCATGTAGAGTGTTAGTCGGGAGGCCGGAGGGAAAAAGACCTTTGGAGAAGCCGAGACGTAGATGGGAGGATAATATTAAAATGTATTTGAGAGATTTCCAAGGGAAAACACAGGTACGATGTAAAATTTTAATTAACGACAATATAGTAGCGCAAGTAAGAGATTTTAAATACCTGGGCTGTGAAATTGGAAACACAAGATAATTATAGTCCCGTCGCTCTAATTTCCTAAGGCTGGATAAATAGTTGATATATAATCGCCCGCCATTTTGGCTCTTTCGTTGGCGTTCGCAGAAAGCACACGAGGACGTTATTTGCCGCTCAATTATTTGCTGAATTACAGTGCGTTTGATTTATTATTATAGGAGCTACGACATGATAATGTTTAACGGTGTGGCAAATAGATTCCTCGTATGGTAACTCGGCAACGAAAGGACAAAAAATGGCGAACGATACTACCTACCTAGACTTTATAGAGCCTTGACTTCCTAAGACGTAAGCAAAGAGGAGGAGTCACGCCGGGAATAACAGCGTCGCGACTATAGATTAACAAAGAAAATTAAAAAAATTTAATCAAATATGTGGAACGATTAAAAGAGCCCTATTAAACAAAACAAGGAAGGAAATCATTTTGAAGTTTTATAAAGTCTTGGCAGTCCCATCTCTCTTATATGGCTCAGAATGCTGGACTCTAACAGAAAACCAAAAGCACAAAACAGAAGTATCAGAAATGAGATTTTTGAGATCGGTAGCTGGATACAGAAGAACAGACAGGCAATGCAATGAAACGATAAGAGACGAACTGAATATATTCAACTTAAACAATAAAATAAAAGAATACCAAGAAAATACTATGAACACGTACAAAGAATGCCAGAATACCGTATCCCTAAAAAGATTCTAGAGTACAAACCCAAAGGCAAGAGAGACAGAGGAAGACCTACGAAGAGATGGAGAGATCAATTTCTTTGAGAGGACGGAACAGGTCGAAAGGCCTAATCCCTGTGGATGATGATGATGATGATGATGATGATGATGATGATGATGATTTGAGAGAGGTGGGATATGATGGTAGAGACTGGATTAATCTTGCTTAGGATAGGCATTTGTGGTGGGCTTATGTGAGGGCGGCAATGAACCTCCGGGTTCCTTAAAAGTCATTCGTAAGTAAGTAAGTAATTAAGTGATTAGAGGCAATTTCCAGCTGGCTGACTTGTAAATATTTGTTAGAGAATTCTTTTGTTTCAAATGCTACAGAAATCTGGCGAATAAGGGGGGTTGATGAAGTAACCAATTTTTACTTAATATAAATATATGTGAAGTGACAGCGTAGTAGTGGTAGTGGTGGTAGTAGTAGTAGTAGTAGTGGTAGTAGTAGTAGTAGTAGTGGTAGTAGTAGCAGCAGCAGTAGCAGCAGTTTGCCTGGCAGAGTTAAGGCCATGAGGCCTTCTCTTCCACTCAACCAGGTTTCAATATACATGAAATACAAAATTAGATTACAAAACAACACAAAAGAAGATACCTTAGAAATTACATAAAATATAGTAGAAAATTACAAATAGTCAAGATCGGTTACATAATATAAAATTACAAATAGTCAAGATCGGTTACATAATATATAAAATAAAGTACAAAATTACACATAATCAAAATCAGTTACATAACATAAGGGGAATATACACACACTCACACACACTATTTATAAGACCTAAAATGCTCGGATAAATTCGACGATTAATTCACTTGATATATATTATGCAGTTAATATACTAATAGGAGAATACATGTGGGTTACAAGATATAAAATGTTGATTAGCAAACTCGTACTAAATGGCATACAAACACAAATGATTAAGTAATACGTGGTACATTCATTAAGTTCTGAGACTGAGGGCATAGTGGCGGTGTGGTGCACTAGAACGGATAGGTGGCGCCGTGATATGGTACCTTGTCAGTTAGTCTCTCGTCCCAGCATCATACAGTTACGTGCATATAGTGTAAGCAGAACTACGGTCATTGTTGTGACGGTGATTTGAAAGCGCGCGTCGGAACTCGAGTATGTTGCAGTTTGAGCAACGGGCAAACGTCACGTTCTGTCAGAAATTAGGCGAAACTGCTATAACCGATCATAACTGGAGACGAAACATGGTGTTTCCTTTACGATCCGCAACTGAAGCGACAATCCGCCACCTGGAAAACGCCATTATTTCCACGACAGAAAAATCCGCAACAAGACAGGTCAAAAGGCAAGGTGATGCTTTAACAGTTTTTTTTATTCAAATGGAATTGTTCACATAGAATTCATCCCACAAGGTGCAACTGTAGACAAGATCCTCTACAAAGAGATTCTTGGCCGTTTACGCAATTCAATTCGTCGTAAGCGTCCTGAGCTTTGGCATAGGAAGAATTGGCTGTTGCTACACGACAACGCCCCTGCACATCGCTCCATCCTTGTCCAAGAGGAACTTGCAAGGCAACAGGTCGCTGCTTTGCCACACCCTCCGTACTCACCTGATCTCGCACCATGCGATTTTTTTTCTCTTTCCCCTCATGAAATCAATCCTACGTGGGCGTAATTTTTATGCGGCCGAAAAGGTCATGACTGCCACAAGAGAAGCCATACGGCATCTTCCTGCCAACATCTTTCAGCAGTGCTTCCAGCAGCTACTGTACACCAACGTTGGCAGACGTGCATAGCGGCCAACGGCGACTATAT
Source organism: Periplaneta americana (assembly GCF_040183065.1). Lineage (NCBI taxonomy): Eukaryota > Metazoa > Arthropoda > Insecta > Blattodea > Blattidae > Periplaneta > Periplaneta americana. Next base: position 15,700,515 of record NC_091117.1, on the reverse strand, counting down.
TGAGGGAGGATGTCGATCTGTTTAAGTGTACGCCGTATCACGCGGCATCTTCTGAGACATCCAGATCCTTGTGGGTGCCTACCCTTCAGGCGTCAGTGTCAGAACTTAATGACTGTACCACGTATATCAAGATAATAAAAAAAAGAAAAGAAAAAAAAGAGAGGAGAAAAAAATAACAACTTGGTCATTAAATTTAAGACTATTTAGAAACTTCCGCAAGAGCCTAGTTCTGTTCAATAAAACATTTCTAAGTAGAGTGTGCTTAAAAGATTTTAGATTCCGACTGCTACTGATTTCCTGCATAGATGTAAGGACTTGTAGAATGGCAGACAACTTGAAGTTCGTTATTATCACCAAGGTTTTTTCACCAAGTTTGACCATCCGTCTTAGACTTGTCAATATAACATAAGACAGTGGTTCCCAAAGTGGGGGTCGTAATCCCCACGGATTCGTGTAAGGTGCTGAAGGGACTTGCGAGATGATTTACAAAATAATACAAAAGTTCTATTAACACACATTTATTTTCTGTTTGGAAATATGAGCGTAAACAACGTTGAACATAAGAATAAGCATCTTCTCAAATAATATTGATTCCGTATTTCATACACAACACTCACAAAATGATATATATATTTTTTTTTATTCTAGGAACTTTGTCGCTTTTGTTTTGATGGTACTCATACACAAGAAATTTGTTTTGCATCAATACGAGGTTGGAAATATTATTACAAATTTAATAACTACGTACTTTTGCAAGCTTGAGATATTTTTGCATTTTGTTATCTGACACTGATCTGTGCTCTTAAAAATAGTTATTTATGGAACTTGTGAGGTAAGTGCATCTTTATTGCACGAGTGGAAAGATTTAAGCACGAGGCGTCAGCCGTTTGCTTAAATTACACGAGTGCAATAAAGATCACGCTCACAAGTACCATACGTAATTTTATCCATGACCATAACGAAAAATTATGTTTTATAAAAGAAAATATGTTGAAAATAAGTCCTCATGTAATCACATATCATGGCATGGATTTTAGAATCGATACGTGTACTAGATAGGTTATGATGTAGGAGGCCATGATTAGTGAAGAATGGTATCTAAGGCGTAGGATAAATAACAAATTACAATTAATTATATAATTTTAATATATATTTTTTCACTTTAGACGTGTATTTTCGTCTTTTTGAAGTTTCAGGGATTATTTAGAAGTGTTCACGGGACTAATGTGATTAAAATAATTTCACATTTTACTTCTGTAAACTTAAGAGGAATATTAAAACTTAATTAATCATCGTGTCTGTTTAGCTCAGTTGGCTAACGCGTGTTGTTTTAAAATCCTATAAACCCAACTTCGCAGGTTCAAGTCTCCTCGCATCCCAAAAGGTAAATTATTACAAAATTTTAAAAAGATGCATAATGATATGGATGTATTGTACAAATTACGACGTAGCAGATAGAGAAAAGATAAGGAGATTGAGTGTATATTTAAGAAATGGTAATAAAGAAGTAGAGGTAGTGACATCTAGTAACTAATATATTAACTTCTTGAGTAATAGTTCAATGGAAATGTGTACGTGTGTACCCGGGTACCAGGAAAATATTAATGAACTGTGAGATAAAGTTCAAACTGTGAGGTAAAGTCTTTATCTCACTAGTGAAATAAAGTAATGTTGAATAAAAGCCTACTTTACAAACGCAAAAGTATTTAGTAAAGGCATGTTTTTCGTTATGGTCATGGATAAAATTCCATATTCCAATTGTAAGCACATATTTCAGTGAGTTTTTCCTTCACATTTTCTGGAATTTCAGCCAGTTGAACAAAAATGCCTAAAAAGGATTCATTCTCCATCTGTGACTGTCGTAATTGTTTTGAGCTTTTTCCGAAAATACTAAAAAAAAAATCTCTTATTTAAAATTGTTGAAACTTAATTGCTTGTCGGCATAAACAAACTCAGTATTTATCTATCACACGTAGCTAAATTTTACATCAATTCTTTAACCCTTAAATTGGCAAAACTTCATTTCTCACACTAGTTTATTAAACCGTGTCGGACCGTAAAGAAAACAACTATCGCAATGTCCATTTTTTATATGTTGTTCAATATCATACCTAGTATTATGAAATTTTAATTTTGTTCTATTAAAATTATACCGTATAGTATATTAACCTGTTGTATCCTATAGGATACTTTGCGAATTTAAAAGTTAATACTCTGGAATGAATCGAATTTTTTTTTGTCAAATGATGTCCGTCAGAAATAAAGTTTTTTTTTTTTTTTAATCCGGTGATTTTATCTCTGGCTGCTATTATATTAACATCTTGGACTTTCAGACTACTATTCAAAGTATTTAAGTGTTCGAAAATATCAATAACGAGAAAGTCTAAAAAGTGAAAGGGAAATGGAAAATATGTTTGGATATTCTTATTTCTAGTCTTGCGTGTACCGGTACATTAGAAGTTCTACTCATAATTAAAAAACTGTTTTCAAAAAATTATGATGGAAGAGTGGAACAGTGAAAAATTCTCTCTTTCACTCCAGAAATTCTGCGTCGTCATATGATGAATTTTTCTCTGTTCCACTCTTCCATCATCGTATGATGACGCAGAATTTCTGCACTGAAATATCATATGTACTTCGGTACATCGTAGTATATTTTCTAGAAGTTTACTCCACAAAAGCCGTTGTACTTCCGTGTGATAAAGAAGAATCTCGAAAATTGTTTTTAGACTTTAATGTTCTTAACATAAGACAAATTTATTATATTTTATTAATAAATTTCATACATAAAAATCGAAATAATTTTTAGTTGTATTCTCATGAAACAAAAAGTATGAATTCTTTAAGATTGTTTGAACCAAAATGTAACACTGCTACAATATTTAATCATAGTAGTAATTTAGGCCCAAGAATATGTAACAAATTGATATTTAAATATCCTAATCTTGTCAATTCTAATAGTTCTGGTATTAAATTTAAAAAGTTCTGTATGGATTTTAAAAAATTGAAAAATTGTAAATTTAAATTTATATATTCTAATTGCATAGTAGACATAAGACAAATTGTAGTATATACTTCTTAATTTCAATACAGGAATCCGCCCCTTAACACGAGTTCTACTCTTTCAGGGTCGAGCTAAAATATTTCTGTATATGTTATATTTTATGTTGCAAGCAAAATAAATAAATAAATATAATGAACTCATATCTTCGCAAATTTTGCTCAAAATACGACTTTACAAAGCTTTTCCTTTAATGGAATTTACCTCTTTATATTAAACTATTACTACAGCGCCACGACGGTAATAGTTCGAAGTACTAATGACGTTTACATAATATTTCGTGTCATTATTATAACTTAGTAGAAGAGGTAAGACCTCTGCTGTGACCTTATCACCCACCGTGGCTATACCATCAGTGGGTATGGAGGGGGAAAATAAGGTTAGTCTGAATTGAATTTCCGTGTCGGTAGGCTCGTCTAATATTAATCATGCCGAAACAAACTTTCTTTCTGATCTCTCATCCTTTCCCCTTTCGAGTGTATCACATGATATTCTCGCCTCTAGATCTGTACAGCTTTCAAAAATAAAAGTGGCCGCACTCGTGAACAGCGAATATTTTCTAAGTCCATTTCGGATCACGGTGATGTTACACGATGCAGTGCACTTGTAGAAACAGTTTCGGAACTATGGAGTTATTCCATATCTGCATCTCGTAGAGCAGCGGTAGAGAGCTCGCTTAATGATTGGAAGGTTATGAGTTCGAGTCTTGTTCAAGTTATTTTATTTTGTTATCGTTCGTTAGCGATATAAATAATATTCAAGTTATCAGTTATATTTTGTTATCGTTTTTAGTGATGTAGTCAAATTATCATTTATATTCTGTTATCGTTCTTTAGCGGTATGAGTAATATAAATTTAATGTTAGATTTGAAACAATACGGTTACATAATACTAGTGTTATTTTTTTCTTCTTATATTATTACATTATACAGAGACATCATTTTATTTTTACTAACATTTCTAATATTAACGTGGCTATACGTTTGAATAAACGGTTGAGAACCGGAAACCCCCTTCCACGACTAGAGTTTGATGATACTGGCGTAAAATACAAACAAATCACTTTACTAGGTATAGGAGGGAAGAAAAGTAGTTCATCCATTTACGTAAATTAGGAAATACCGCGATTTTCAGTTTGATAATTTTCATTATAGGTTTTTGTTTAATCAAACTACAGTACTGCATTAACAATTAGTGTTTTTACTCACGAACTGAGCTATCCATTCGGACGTATTCATTATGCGGTGTACATTATACCGTCTACAGCACATTAGCGTACAATATAGAGAATGAAGTTACATTGAAGAATAATCATGATACGGATATTTAAACACATTTTTTAAAATGGTGGCCGTTCATTTCGATACGGCTTCAGTTCTTTTGTGCATATTATCGCACTATAGACTATTGTACCTAATTCCAATTACCAGTTTAGGCTTTCGTATAGTAACTGATATCGAAATAATTCTGTACCTACTCTATAATAGTAATATACGTTACAAGAGCAGTATGTTGACGTTTTCATGTTCGAGGAAAAGATTGAAAAAGCGAAACGTAGTTGAGCTTTTTTAATTTCCGAGAACATGAAAACAAACATACCGCTCGTGTATCGTACATTATTTTGTGCGAAGATCGTTTATTACATACCTGAAAGACGAATTTCTATTTAGTTGCAATGAAATCTCCATGTTGGTTTCTGTTTAATGACGGCAACTTCGGAACACCAAAATATCTTTCAACATTGTTGCTATAAAATGTTTTCTGTGTTTACTATACTCCAGCAGGCCGTCATATACGTCTGTCTTCCCCCTCCCCAGTCTATAAATGCGAACTTAAAACAAACGGTAAGGTTATGTAATGATTTATTTTTCATTTTAATAGTTTAACAATATTATTTATATAACATATTGCAGTAATAACATCGGCAACTGGAATCTAGTTAATTTTTTCACGGCTTCCTTAATGTTACTTGTATCAGGAATGCAATAAGTTTCGTGGAGTAGTAGACTTTACTTAATTTTTGCAAATATTTAAGAACAATAATTAACATTGCAATTTAGGTGAAATTGCAGTGGTAAGTTTCCAATTTATAATTATTACTATGTTAAACGTCTCTAAAAATAATATGTTAAAAGTCTAAAGCAGTAAAATGAATGTCGCGCTTAAGCGGTAAGAAGAGGGAAATTGTTATGTGTGTTACGTTGGGAATACTGAATGTGGTATTTCACACTTACCGCGTATTGGTTCTGAGCGGAAAACAAGCAAATACGCACGATCTCGCACAAAAGAGTACTTTACGTACTGTAATTTCAGTCTTCACTTCTGCCCGATCTGAAAAGATTAATATTACTCAAATATGCTATCTACTGTCCATCAAAGTGGTTATGTAGCAGGGTCGTAGAAAGGGGGGAATCACGTGACAGTTAATTAATTAAAGATGCCCTTTTATTTAAACTAGTTTAAACAATTGTATAATATTACGTAGACGTCCAATTCCTAACAGAAATTAATATTTTCATAAAAGAGCTAAGAGAGACCAGCCACTAGCCTTTACAGAGGACGAGCAGAAGCGGGTGGGGGAAACCGGGATGCGACGTAGGCAAATGGACGAAGTACCTGTGCCAAAATATGATTCAATATTGAAAGCTCTTTCGTCACTGGAAAACGCGAACATATTTCTGGAACGTACTATACTTATTAACTCAGTACCGCTTACTATGACTGCATATGCAGCCTTGGTTCTGTGTAGAGAACGATTGGAAGTTTACTAGTAGAGGAGGTGGGAGTGAAGTACATTAAAAAATTCAGGTACAATAAGAATTGAAGTAAAAATAAAATGATGCCCTTATACTACCCTGTAACACAATAAAATTAAAAGGAGTGACGAGGATTTAAACCTGAGACGTTGACACCTAAATTCCAACGTTCTTCCGACTGAGCTACGTGGGCACAGGTAAAGAAGAATATGCGGAAAAATTGGCCCAATCCCCCTCCAAGATGTCCTGATGATTTGTGGAAACGCCTGGGTGGATGCCCGGGATGCCGTGGCTGAGAACTAAAGAGAATAGTCGATTCCATGCTCACTTCACTGCAAGATGTGATCGAAATGGGAGGAAGATGGACTAAATGTTGAATCGTGGCTTTTTGTTTTGTTTTTTTTTAACTTTTAATTGTTTTAATTTTCTAAGGCAGACGCTAGTAAGTTTTTTTTTATGACACGAAATATATTTTTGTTGAGAACATAATTTTTCTTTCTTTGTATTTGCAGCCATAATTTCATAATAAATAATGATAAAGTCATGGCATAATACACTCATGACCTTGATGTTAATTACTAAAACTGTCATAAAAGAGACAGGAGCAATTATATTTTCTATCTCTCTCTCTCTCATAAAAACAAAAGGAACATAAAAAGCACTAGGTTGTGTTTGAACGCACGACTTTATGAACACCAGCACGAATCGCTGCCATTACGCTACACCAGCATGATGGAGAATGCTTTAATTATAACTGTAGATATCAGACAACGTGGTCCAACAACATGTAACATCGTCTGTATCCGAATTGTGGCGGAGATACCCGAAGAGAACTTTGTTTCTAGAGAGCGGCCACTTTTTCTTTTGACAGCTGTCCTATATCATATACTTTTATTTTTGTCTTTATTTGGGTGGTATAGTCAATGATTTTGTATAAAATTATCATTTCTGATTTTACAAGGATTTGTATTTCTCGAATAGGGTTCAGTGCTGTTACGGTGTAGTGAAAGGGTCGCAAAAGAAAATCTCACCCAAAAGTGGGTTGCGCCTTCAGAAAGTTTGGGAAACCCTGACATAAAAGTTATAATCAAATGTGGCAGTAAATCTCGTGAAGAAATAAAACACTTGTCAGACTAGTAAAATTCTGGAATAACCAAGTAACCCATATTACCAAAAAAGTGCTTTCCATACTACATTCCTTAAACAGCACTCGAAAATTCCTTCCGCTATCACTCAAGAAAATACTAGTGGAAAAACTAGTAATGCCCCACTTCGATTATTGTGATTCTCTACTGACTGACCTCAATGTCAACCAGTCGCAAAGACTACAACGTGTTCATAATTCTTGTGTTCGCTTCGTCTGCGATGTCCGTCGCGCTGACCACATTACCCCATCCTTCCAAACTCTAAACTGGCTACGGCTTAACGAACGTATAAATTTTCATTCTCTTGTTCTCCTTTTCCAAGTCCTTCACACTTCTACACCTACCTACCTTGCCTCCCGTTTCAGTTACCTGTCATCATATCATAATCTCTTCACACGCACGCAAAATAGCCGCATACTAGCCATACCAACACATAAGACATCATCGTATTCATCATCATACACAATCTCGCTCTCGCGCTTGTGGAATACCCTACCCAGTGACATCAGAGACTGTCGGAATTTAGTAGCGTTCAAAAGCAAGCTTATTAAGCATTTTCTTACTGCGTAGAGTAGGTTTAATTTTTACTTAATCAATAAAAGAAATACGATGAAAGAGTAATGGAACGGAGAAAATTCTCTCCGGCGCCGGGATTTGAACCCGGGTTTTCAGCTCTACGTGCTGATGCTTTATCCACTAAGCCACACCGGGTACCACCCCGGCGTCGGACAGAATCGTCTCGGATTAAGCTCCCATTCCTGGGTTCCCTCTAGTGGCCGCCCTCTGCACTACGTCATAGATGTCTATGAACGTAGGACCGAAGTCCACACATGTGCTGAGGTGCACTCCTTATGAGTGACTAGTTGGCCGGGATCCGACGGAATAAGCGCCGTCTTAAATCACTTACGCATATCATATATATTATTTTAATGTACCGAAGTACATATGATATTTCCATGCAGATATTCTGCGTCATCATACGATGAAAGAGTAATGGAACGGAGAAAAATTCTCTCCGGCGCCGGGATTTGAACCCGGGTTTTCAGCTCTACGTGCTGATGCTTTATCCACTAAGCCACACCGGATACCAGCCCGGCGTCGGACAGAATCGTCTCAGATTAAGCTCCAAATCTTGGGTTCCCTCTAGTGGCCGCCCTCTGCACTACTCTTTCATCGTATGATGACGCAGAATATCTGCATGGAAATATCATATGTACTTCGGTACATTAAAATAATATATAAAATAAAAGAAATGCTTCTCGTTTCTTAACTTTTACTGTCTAGCTTTTATTAATCAGTTAATCTTTTAGTACTTTGATTTTATTGTATTTGTAAATTTAATATTAATTGTAATTATAATTGTAATTGTATTCTTAATATTGTAGTTGTAATCCCCTGGTAGAGGGGAAGAGAAGGCCTGATGGCCTTATCTCTACCAGGTTAAATAAATTTATAAATAAATAAATGAAATTCAGTTCTAATTTGCTTGTCATTTGTCCTTTGTCTCTGTGTAGAGGAAACATAAAAATCTGACAACTTGTTTTCCTTGTCACTGGTCAAAATAGTCGTAAGAATCAAACCTCTGGCCTCTACGTCAGTGAAGCTCTCACTTTACCTCTCAACAGACGCCAAGATGTTCTCTGTTAGTGCTAAATCATACGTAAGTATATACATCATTCAAAAGGGGTCTCCTTTCGTAAGAGGATAACAGAAAATTTGTAGCTGTTACCCTGGCAACAACAGTCACTTTTTCGTAACGCGTCATGACAGCTGCTGTGATAACGTGGCGAATGATATAACAGTTGCTTACCGCGTGTACGCACAGCGTGAGTCTGACACCCTGGCATTATGATGTCAGGCCCATGTGACTAATCGTGAGATAACATCGATCTGATTGCACGTCACCCTGCCGAGCAGGCAACTTCTCCGGCGCGGTAGATAGGCGGGTCAGTCTCCTGATTTATGCAGGCGTTTTGCTGTTGCGGTGTTCTTCTTGGATCAGTGTTTAATCTTACGCGGTAACTGGGTTGTTGCGGAGAGGGGAAGCGTACGAGAGACCCCGCTACGAGGTTCGAGAGACTCTCCACAACTGCGGCTCAGAACGGCGCCAACTGGGTAGTTCACTTCTCGACGTGTTCTTTTGTCTTCATGTTTCCATGGTTACTTGTCGTTTTCATTGCCAAGATCCCATAAGTATATTCATTTTCTTTGTTTCCTATTTTGTTTATTACTTACATGCCCATCGACGTAGCTCAGGCGACAGGAGTGTTTTAATGCCGATCCGGAGCTGCGTTCGCAAGTTTGGTTCGATTCCCGTTTGGGATGATTACTTGGTTTGGTGTAACCATAATGTACGTACTTTGTAAAATACGGTTCTTTACAATATTGGATATTCAATAATAATAATCTATACTAATAATAAATCTGTAGCCGAAATTTTTCTGGTAATTTTCGATTTTCCAAAAATAATTGGTCTTAACATATATAATTAACCACCCTCAAACCGAAAATCGCTTTTTTGAAATTTTTGTTTGTATGTCTGTCTGCATGTTTGTTACCTTTTCACGCGATAATGGCTGAACGGATTTCGATGAAAATTGGAATATAAATTAAGTTCGTTATAACTTATATTATAGGCTATATGGCATTCAAAATACATTATTTAAAAGGGGGGTTATAAGGGTGCCTGAATTAAATAAATCGAAATATCTCGCTTATTATTGATTTTTGTGGAATATGTTACATAACAAAAGTTTCTTTAAAAATGATTTCTGATAAGTTTTATTCTCTGAAAAATTTTAATAGGACTGATATTTAATGAGATAAATGAGTTTTAAAATTAAAATAACTGCCATCTAAGGCGGTGTATTTAAATAAAAAACAAATGACTTCATCTATAAGGGGCCTTGGACACAACAATCGAAAGCTATGAAACATAGCCTACAGACAATGTTTCTGTGTTTGTATGAAGTAATATCAGAAGCTAAATTAACCGATTTGTATAATTAATTATTATTTCATCATTGGAAAGTGTAGTTTCTCTGGATGGACATAATGCTATAATGTTATTACAGTAACTTGTGAGTGAACTGAGGACAGGTAAGATTAAAATAGCTTCTTATGCACAGAAAACTTGATAGGTTATTCTGTATATTCATTTCCTGCATTTCTTATAATAATGTTTATGAACATATTCATTTTTATCTCAGAGAATTAACGAACAACGGGAGTGTATTGATTTAGTATTCAGTAATAGTACGTTAGCTTAGCAATCCATTATTTTATAATTCAAATTTTAACTATGCTCAATTGAATCGTGTTAAAATACATAAAATACATATGCAATAAATGCAATGCAAAAAAATTGGGTAATGAGCCAAGCAGATTATGTTGCGCTGTTGTAAAAGTTGTTCCTCCTGAGATTCAAGAGCTCCCACAACTAATTAAAAGCTTTCTAATTCGAGTACATCCGTTATCAACACACTTTTTCATAATATAATATAATATAATATAAACATAATAATAAATCTGTAGCCAAAATTTTTCTGTTAATTTTCGCTTTTCCAAAAATAATTGGCAATAACAAATAAGAAACATATTAAAGGAATTGTCATTGCACCAAATGAGTGGTCTCTGGATCAAAATGATCGCATTTTAATATTTTAAATACAATTTAAATTAAGTAATATAATAAACGATATATCCTTCTATCAAACACGAATGTTCCCAGGATCAAATGTCCTATTTAATTATGTAATTACTTTATATTTATTTCTAACGGGTGCAGCGGAGCGCACGGGTACGGCTAGTAATAATAATAATAATAATAATAATAATAATAATAATAATAATTCATACTGTTCTGCCCAATAGTAGGTCTTTCACAGCAAACCCAGCTTTCTCCAGTCTTTCCTATTTCCTGCGTTCCTCTTAGTCTTCGCATATGATCCATGTATCTTATAACATATAATAGCTAAATTCTCAAATATGCAATTTCCTAATGCGCTTTATTAAAAAAATTAATTAAAAAATTCATATTTAGAGAAAAAATGTATTGTGGTCTCTGTGTTTTTCGTCTTCTTTGTCTCTTTTTTTTTTTTTTACTTTTTACTCTGTTATTAAATAAAATGTCTTAACATTACGTTGATTGCCACCTGAGTACGAGTTTGTAACTTTTTCTGGGGATGCGAAAGTATGTTTATATAAAAAAGCAATATGTGTCTTTGTTCTGGCAATAAAGTACTGTTATTATTATTATTATTATTATTATTATTATTATTATTATTATTATAGCTCCTTCTACCCCGAACTCTTCTCCCGTTCATCATTCCTTCCAGTGCATCCTTCAGTAGGCAGTTTCTCCTCAACCAGTGACCCAACCAATTACTTTTCCTCTTCCTGATCAGTTTCAACATCATTCTTTCTTCGTCCACTCTTTCCAACACAGCTTCGTTTCTTAATAGTATGTCCAGTTCACACGTTCCATTCTTCTTCATAGTCACATGTCAAATGCTTCTAGTCGCTTAACATCGTCGTAATGTCCATGTTCCTGCCCCATATAATGCCACACTCCACATAAAGTACTTCATTAGTCTCTTCCTTAGTTCTTTGTTCAGAAGTTCGCAGAAGATATTCTTTTTTCTATTAAAAACTTGCTTTAGTATAAATAATAATAATAATAATAATATAATAATAATAATAATACCCGATTTGTTTTTTCAATCGTAAGATGAATGTCGGGTAACCCTATGGTGAATCCTAGCCTCATCTCACCAAACATCAACTCGCTATGACCAAATACCATCGATGCTAAATGACCTGGTGGTCGGTATACCTTCTTTAAGCAATGGACTAAAATAAATTACATATGTTTATTGTATGAACATCCTCATATTCATCTGCTTTCACTGTAACTTCTCCGACTTCTGATAATGTATCCTTATCCAGTAATGTTAGAGACTGCTGCTATTGTGGCTCCTAGAGGACTGGTCTTCCATCGAGGCGGTCCAGGTTCGATCTTCTATCAGCTCGTTATAGAATGTTCGTTGTTGTTTGGGTAAAGGGATATAAGTTATAAAAATGAGTTTTGTAACAAGACAAAATTAAATTTCAGATCATTATCTATACTAATAATAAATCTGTAGCCGAGATTTTTCTGGTAATTTTCGATTTTCCAAAAATAATTGGTCCTAACATATATCATTAACCACTCTGAAACCGAAAATCGCTTTTTTGAAATTTTTGTTTGTCTGTCTGTCTGTCTGTCTGTATGTTTGTTATCTTTTCACGCGATAATGGCTGAACGGATTTCGATGAAAATTGGCATATAAATTACGTTCCTTGTAACTTAGATTTTAGGCTATATGGCATTCAAAATACATTATTTAAAAGGGGGGGGGGTTATAAGGGGGCCTGAATTAAATAAATCGAAATATCTCGCTTATTATTGATTTTTGTGAAAAATGTTACATAACAAACGTTTCTTTAAAAATAATTTGCGATAAGTTTTACTCCTTGAAAAATTTTGATAGGACTGATATTTAATGAGACAAATGAGTTTTAAAATTAAAATAACTGCCATCTAAGGCGTTGTAATGCATTAAAAAAACAAATGACTTCTTCTATAAGGGGCCTTGGACAGCAACAATCGAAAGCTATGAAAGATAGCCTACATATAATGCTTCTGCGTTTCTATGAAGTAATATCGGAAGCTAAATTAACAGATTTGTATAATTAATTATTAATTCACCATTGGAAAGTGTAGTTTCTCTAGATGGACATAATGCTATAATGTTATCACAGTAACTTCTGAGTGAATCGAGGACAGGTAAGATTAAAATAGATTCTTATGCACAGAAAACTTGATAGGCTATTCTGTATATTCGTTTCCTGTATTTCCTAAACTAATTTTTATGACCAAATGAGTGGTCTCTGGATCAAAATGATCGCATTTTAATTTTTTAATTCAATTTAAATTAAGTAACATAATAAACGATTTATCCTTCTATCAAACACGAATGTTCCCTGGATCAAATGTCCTATTTTAATTATATAATTACTTTGCATTTATTTCAAACGGGTGCTGGGGAGCGCACGGGTACGGCTAGTTACAAATAATTTTATACACAAATAAAACTCATCAAATGCTAGTTTTTAGTAGGTTATTTTACGACGCTTTATCAGCATCTAGGTTATTTAGCGTCTGAATGAGATGAAGGTGATAATGCCAGTGAAATGAGTACGGGGTCCAACACCGAAAGTTACCCAGCATTTGCTCATATTGGGTTGAGGAAAAATCCCGGAGAATACCTCAACCAGGTAACTTTCCCCGACCGGGAATCGAACCCGGGCCACCTAGTTTCGCGGCCAGACGAGCTAACCATTACAGGTGTGGACTCAAATGCTGGTATTATTTTGTTTGAGGGCCATTGGTATCCAGACCTTCATCTTATTCTACCAATAGCAGTTGTCTTTGCTACTACATTCAGTTTTCCTTTCACTTATGAGGACTTGTATTCCTCCTTCCCAAGTTTGTCGGTGTCTTTAGGTTTCTTTCGTTCCATTCCTGCTTTCCAGCCCATGCCCATCTACCTATCTACCTAAAAAAAATTACATTTTTTTCTCATTTCCATCAAATTATGTTTTATTTCTCTAAACGGCCCCAGGGACCTTACTTTCTGGACACACCTCCTAAATATAAGGTTTGATGTATCTCAACTTTTTGTCCAAAATTCTCTCGTTCAATTTTAACATCAATTGTGCGTTACTTTTGAAAAGCCCTGCATATCAGTAGCCCTCAGTATATCCACTTTAAGTATATTTCTTTCCATTCCTGCTTGCCAGCTCATGCCCATCTACCTATCTAGGCCTACCTAAAGGAATTACATTTTTTTCTTATTTCCATCAAATTATGTCTTATTTCTCTAAACTGCCCCAGGGACCTTACTTTCTGGACGCGCCACCTAAATATAAGTTTTGATGTATCTCAACATTTTGTCCAAAATTCTCTCGGTCAGTTTTAAAATCAATTGGGGAGAGCATGTTGATAATGTTACGGGTAAAGCATGGAGTGCACTTCACTGTATTATGAGAATCTTGAGAAAGGCTAGCCCCAAATCGAGGGAAATAGCATATCTAACGTCAGTGCGACCGTTAATGGAATACGGAACTACATGTTGGGATCCCTATAGAATATATCAGATAAATTCCTTAGAAAGAATCCCGTATAGGGCAGCTAAATTTGTTAAAGGTAAAAGAGAAGATGGAAACGATGCGATAAAAGAACTTAAATGGGAAACTTACGAAAACTAGAATAACATCATTGTATAGAGCACATCTAGGTCAGAAAGCATGGGTAGACATAACGGCTCGATTAGAAAAGCCAACGTACTATGGTAGGAACGATCATGATTTTAAAATCAAATGTAGGAAACAGAAAACGGATGTAGGTAAATTCTCATTTTTAAATAGAACTATAAATGATTGGAATGACCTACCTGAGCGGTCTTTGAGGGCTGTCCTTCCTTAAGGAGATTCCAGAATAACTTAAAAAGTTGTGTATAAAGTGCAAATTAAAATTAAGGTGACATTTAACATTTATTTTTTTAAGGTGAAATGTATTTATTTAGCCAGACGAGTTACTCCCTTGGTTTGAATTGTAAATTATTTAAAAATAGCGTGTAAGTGGGTCTTAGACTAGAAATGTTTAGCTTAAATGTAGTTCTGTTTATAAGTATGCATAACGGTGTAATCATCTGACTTATTTGAACTGTTGTATCAGTGAAGCGAGGTGAGTCAGTGAAGTTATGGTTTTACAGTGCAGTGAATAGTCCCGATCAGTGATCATTTATAGCGTCAGTGAAATGTGTTCTATAGTGTCAGTGAAATGCGTCATAGTGCCACTACAGTGAGTGAGATGAGAGTAAAGTGAAAGACTATTGAAAATTATGTAGGGTCTATACATATGTAGATTGTATTGTAAAATTAGGTTATTTTATGTTTTATTATTAATTGTAATTATTGTGTTAAATTGTATTGTGTATTCTTATTGTATTGTGTATTGTATAATTGTATTGTGTATTGTAATTTTATTGTGTATTGTTTATATTGTGTATACCACTGCCACCGGGTGTTTGCCCACTTGCAGTGTAAATAAATACATACATACATACATACATACATACATACATACATACATACATACATACATACATACATACATACATACATACATACATACATTATGCGTTACTTTTGAAAAGCCCTGCGCATATCAGTACCCCTTAGTACAGCGGTGGCGAAAATGCTATCGTGCGCCGAGCCACTGTGTAAGCTGCAACGTATATAGCACCTATGGAGGGAGGCGGACACCCGAAGGGGAATTGAAGCAACTGTCTGACATTAACGGTTTTTCATTTTCCTTACGCCAGGCACTTAAATAAAATTATATACAGTACAAGGTTACAAACTAATGTTTAGTATGTGTAACGAAGAAAGAAATGAACAAAAAAAAACATAGGACACATTATCACAACCTAAAATTAACTGTCTTCAGAATGTCTCTGCGACAGAGTTTCAAAATCAGGAATTATGTCACTTACTGCCAGTCGTAGTTGATCACGAAGGTATTTGTCTGTCAGTCGTGATCTAAATTTGATTTTTACTATTTTCATTGTTGAAAATAATTTTTCACAAACGTAAGTTGTAGCGAACATGGCTTCAACAGAGCAAGTGAAAGAAAGAAGCTTCAAATATTTATTTTTTGCCGAAGATTTGAAAAGTTCAACATTTGTCAAGTCCTTACATCTAGCTTTCATTTAACATCACATTGTAAATATGTGAATTTAAATTGAAGATCTAACCGCATTATTCGTACATCTGCTGAAAAAGGATCGACGTACAGCGATGACGATGATGATGATGATGATGATGATGATGATGATGATGATGATGATAACAACAACAACAACACTTAACCTTTTAATGTTTCATCAGTAACATGTAATAACTTATAATGCCGTTTTATGTTATACAACCGTTTTCCTAGTAATATTTGTGAATAAATCATACATTTAATATTCTCATCATATTGTCAGCAAAAAATGCGTCCTCCCATCCTAATTGAAACTTTCGTTTTATAGAGGTACATGGTTTCGAAAGAGACATTGCGACGATACGCCACTCGCAGATCAGAGACAAATACAAATGGAACGGAGTTTGACTCCAATGAGTGAGAGGGTGGGGGTTGTAGGTAGGAAGGAAGGGAAATGCACTGCGGGCCAGAATGTGCTCGTGAGTCGCATTTTCGCCGCGGCTGCCTTAGTATATCCACCCACGCTACATTTCATGTTCAGGCCGTGGGTAAAACTCTTGGTTTCAACAGACGGTTTTCACTGTCCTTCCCTTCCTTGACAATGAAGTGGAAACGTATCTCCGAAAGTTAGATGTTTCTGTATCTCTTACACGGTTCAAAGACCCCAAATTGTCGCACCTCATTACGAGGGATTTCAACTACGCGTTAATATTGAGGCACACCTAAGCAAGAAATTCTGCAGCCATGTTATCATCTATTATTTGCGTACCCACAATTAGCGCGAACAAGAGAGTTAATTCGACAGTACAAAGCGTAGACATCTGCTTGGTTCATTGCTTGGGCGTGGAAGAAAAGAACCTCATTACGAGTCGTCCTGCCATGTCGCTGAGAGGTTGCCAAATGTTGCCGCCACCTCCCTGCCCCGCACCAATTACACTACTTGTCATGGGGGTTATCGGCTTGTGTTACAAGGGATGCAACAATTAGCATGGGGTGGCAAAGGGTATTTTTTTTTTATCTACGCTGTTAATACGAACTAACAGGGCGTGGCCTCGAACACATCAAGTAGCCCCGAGGCCCCAAGATACAAGCGTGGGCAGGGCAAAAAATCTATCTTTGTTTAACCTGACCGTAATATGCAAATTACACGTGTTGGGGTTGTATGCAACTGTTTCCTTAATGAACAATGTGTCTGGACTCTCCAGAGTTACCATGGAAACAGGAAGAGACAAAAAACGACGCAATTTCAGTCTGATGCGTTTAGGTATGGATAATATTAATTTATCCATGACCATAACGAAAAACATGCCTTTACTAAATACTTTTGCGTTTTTAAAGTAGGCTTTTATTCAACATTACTTTATTTCACTAGTGAGATAAAGACTTTACCTCACAGTTTGAACTTTATCTCACAGTTCATTAGTATTTTCCTAGTACCCGGGTATACACGTATACTTTTCCATTGAACTATTAGTCACTAGATGTCACTACCTCTACTTCTTTATTACCATTTCTTAAATATACATACACTCAATCTCCTTCTCTTTTCTCTATCTGCTACGTCGTAATTTGTACATTACATCCATATCTAATATGCATCTTTTTAAAATTTTGTAATAATTTACCTTTTGGGATGCGAGGAGACTTGAACCTGCGAAGTTGGGTTTATAGGATTTTAAAACAACACGCGTTAGCCAACTGAGCTAAACAGACACGATGATTAAGTACGGTTTAATATTCCTCTTAAGTTTACAGAGGGAAAATTTGAAATTATTTTAATCACATTAGTCCCGTGAACACTTCTAAATAATCCCTGAAACTTCGAAAAGACGAAACTACACGTTTAAAGTTAAAAAATATATATTAAAATTATATAATTAATTATAATTTGTTATTTATCCAACGCCTTACATACCATTCTTCACTAATCATGGCCTCCTACATCATGACCTACCTAGTACACGTATTGATTCTAAAATCCATGCCATGGTATGTGATTACAAGGGGATTTATTTTCAACATATTTTCTTTTATAAAACATAATTTTTCGTTATGGTCATGGATAAAATTACGTATGGTACTTGTGAGCGTGATCTTTATTGCACTCGTGTAATTTAAGCACGCGGCTAACGCCTCGTGCTTAAATCTTTCCACTCGTGCAATAAAGATGCACTTACCTCACAAGTACCATAAATAACTATTATTATTGTAAAGCTATTATCCACACCTGTGGAGTAACGGTCAGCGCGTCTGGCCGCGAAACCAGGTGGCACGGGTTCGAATCCCGGTTAGGACAAGTTACCTGGTTGAGGTTTTTTCCGGGGTTTTCTTCTCAACCCAATACGAGCAAATGCTGGGTAACTTTTGGTGCTGGACCCCGGACTCATTTCACCGGCGTTATCACCTTCATTTCATTCAGACGCTAAATAACCTAGATGTTGATACAGCGTCGTAAAATAACACAATAAAAAAATTTATATAAACTCTTAAAAATCCTAAATTGAATTTTATAAAGTCCTAAATGTCTCTTTTTAGCAACTAGAAATCCGTTCCCTGCTCATGAGGCAACAAAGCCAGGAAGTGATGGGGTAGGATGGCCAGTTCCTTTCCCCCCTCTATTTCATACATCGTTGACTAGTATCATACTAGACTAAACAGACATGAAACAGTATCTGTATTTATTTTACAGAACATTGTTATGAAAACTTTTGTGGAGTTTGTACCATTTCGTATAGTAAATGGAATTTTTTTTATCTAGAGACTTTTCGTTGTGTGATGTTGGCTACGTAGGTGGAGATACAGAGGATTGGACTCGACCTATGTGCCCGGATTCCTGGTACAGGCCCCCGGGGACGCGGAAAGAAATCTCTGCCCAGAAAGTCTCATCAAGTACTCCTGCCACAGGACGGGAGATTTGCCTCACAGTCGGAATGGGCTCACAGCTGACAATGCTGGAGAAGTAACAATCCAGGCGCGTTCTGCTCACTGAATATTCTATGTAATACTTATGTTTTGGTGTCTCGTAATCTGAAGGTTCGAATTTCGACCTACTAAGCTAGATGTTTTAAGTGATCTGTCGCATTATCTGCTTTGTTCACTGTTAATTCTATTATGACCAGTGCTGGGATCGAACCCGGGTCTCGCGGATGGAAGACTAGCGCGCTAGCACTGAACCATAGACGTGGTTTGTTAAAAAGGGAACTCGTGTGCCAAATGACTTATAGGATAGGGGTGAAGTTTTGGTATTTTAAAATATAGGCGAAACTTGTTAAAAAGTTAATTTTATGAGTGAAAAATGTAAATTCCTTAATGAAAGTCCAAAAGTATGTGAAATATATTCGCGAAATCTCGCAGAATTGTTATAATTCCACGAAATTACTTCATAATCACGATATGTTCAACAAAAAACGGTTTTATGGAGAATTCGCACCAAAAATGAGTCTTTCTTCCAAATAAAACGTGAAGATTTTCTTCGCTATAAAATTAACATTTGTAATATTTCATCGTTCAGCACTACAACCGTATGACATCTGGCAACGATGTACGTATAGTTTCAGGGACTACTTCCAGAGAGCAGCGCAAGCACACAACGGTCATTTCTCTTTCCCACAACTACTGCCTTCGTGAGATCAAGAAGGCAATGCCGTCACCCCTTTACAGGCGTATGAAATTGAATTATGAATTTAATTAATGATGCTAACCATTTCCTGTTAGTTTCCAATAGATTGTTTCAATAATAATTACAATAATTCAAATGGATTCTTTCAATAATAATTACAATAATTCAAATAGATTGTTTCAATAATAATTACAATAATTCAAATGGATTGTTTCAATAATAATTACAATAATTCAAATAGATTGTTTCAATAATAATTACAATAATTCAAATAGATTGTTTCAATAATAATTACAATAATTCAAATAGATTGTTTCAATAATAATTAAAATAATTCAAATAGATTGTTTCAATAATAATTACAATAATTCAAATAGATTGTTTCAATAATAATTACAATAATTCAAATAGATTGTTTCAATAATAATTACAATAATTCAAATAGACTGTTTCAATAATAATTATGATTCAAATGGATTGTTTCAATAATAATTATAATAATTCAAATGGATTGTTTCAATAATAATTATAATTCAAATAGATTATTTCAATAATAATAATAATAATAATTGTAATAATCCTAATGGATTGTTTTAATAAAAATTATAATAATCCAAATGCATTGTTTCCATAATAATTATAATTAAAATGGATTGTTTCAATAATAATTATAATAATTCAAATGGATTGTTTCAATAATAATTATAATAATTCAAATAGTTTGTTTCAATAATAATAATAATTGTAATAATCCTAATGGATTGTTTTAATAAAAATTATAATAATCCAAATGCATTGTTTCCATAATAATTATAATTAAAATGGATTGTTTCAATAATAATTATAATAATTCAAGTAATTATATATTTTTTAGTTTCTTTAGGATGTGAAGTATGCACGAAATTGCTTGTTTTTTTTTTACAAAATATTTACCGAAATTAAACGATTTTAAAAACACTAAAATCAGAGTAAAATAATCACCATAAAATCACACCTCTACTAATAGGTGACCATATTTCAAAATCAAATGCATTGTGAATAATTTTTCATGGTTGTTTATTTACAGTAATGTCTCATCCAATAACTGGCGGTATTATGTTCCAATGCTCAGGTTGGTTTTAAGTTCTATTCACAGTCCGAATTTTATCCGATAGTCTCAATTAAGCACTCATATTACATTAAATACGGCATCATTTTTTTTGCACGTTTGTGTGTCTAATGCAGCATTTCCATAAACCACGCTTAAGTCATGATTAGAACAACAGTCCTGAATCTTTTGATTTTTTTTTCTACACTTCCTACAGCCTATCCGTAACTTATCTTTCTTAGAATAAAACAAGAGAAGAAATAGATTGCGATAGTCATTTTACAGAAATATTGTTCCGTTCATACAAACGCAAACAGCTAGTGGATAGACGCGTCACGATCTTGTTTCCAGGGAAACTGGATGAGAAAAAAAGTGAGTAACGGTGTCTGCAGAGCGTTGCAGTGAATCAAGTCTATACCCACAATGGGACGATTATCCTTGTTTAAAATAAAGCCCTTAATTTAGGTGCATGTATCGCCTTTCTCACGCAAATGAGGACGAGCGAAAACCTAGACTGTATTTATATTCGTTCCCCAGGCTTATCTACATGACATGGTTATGCGTTGTGCAGATACCGACTGGCATCGAAGTGCGTTCTGTTACACGACAATGTGAGCCGCGTTAATCAAGTTATCGTAGGTTAAAACTAGATCAGAAAGTACCTGCAAATATCCGGGCTTATCAGGGATTCGTTGAAGCAGTGATTGGCAACCAGTGGAACGCGTAACACCTCGTGCTGTTGACAAATACAGATCATCTTCAAAAAGATTTTATGCTCGACCATGCCGAAATGTAGTAATTATACACCTGGTAGTAGCCCTTTAATGCAACTCATTAAAGTAACCCTATTCATTATAATTCAGTTGTTCAGCCAATGTGAAATCACCATTGTACCATTATAAAACCGCAAATATCGATTATTCTCGGATATGTAATCGAAAGACAACTAGCGAAAAGTCACGGAGGCTGGAAATCCAATACTGTCGCAGAAGATTATGTTCTGTTACTATAATAATTAGCGTTAATTGTAAATAATATTCAAATAAATTCAATTTGTCATCTCGTTTTTCAATTCTAAATCAATTTCCAGGTTATATCAAGTCTAATGTTCATGTTATTCTCTAGATTATATCAAGGTCAATGACATTCGTGCCTCGAAAAAAAATCAATCCTTTCGCGTCTGCGCATATCTCACAATTCAGGTCAGTTCCGCTCCTCACTTACATAACCATAACATGAATACTTATGAATAATTTCAAGTTAGAAATATGATCGAGCATAAAAAGTCGTATGAAACTTGCCTATAATGGTAATTAAGATGCTCGTATGAAAATTATGAAATTCGCTTGCGCTCGTTTCATAAACAAACATACTCGCGTCTTAATTACTACCATTATAGGCTCGGTGCATAATGTACTAAAGCCGTGTTGGAATTTCAGTCCGTAAGAAATCCTTATTGTCGCACATTTTGATGTAGAACTACAGCTTTGTATTTTTAATTGGTTATTTTACGACACTTTATCAAATGCTATGGTTATCTAGCATGTGAATGATATGAAGGTGATAATACCAGCGAAATGAGTCCAGGGTCCAACACCAAAAGTTACCCAGTATTTGCTTTCAATTGGCTGAGGGGAAAACCCCGGAAAAAATCTCACCAGGTAACTTTCTCCGACCGGGATTTTAATTTTTTTTTTATTTTAGTAGGTTATTTTACGACGCTTTATCAACAGCGTATGTTATTTAGCGTCTGAATGAGATGAAGGTGATAATGCCGGTGAAATGAGTCCGGGGTCCAGCACCGAAAGTTACCCAGCATTTGCTCATATTGGATTGAGGGAAAACATCGGAAAAAAATTTCACTGTAATTGAATTTCCCTATAATAGTTTACAAGACTACCGCCAGGTAAGTCCAGTGGTGGGGCTGCCACATTATATAGCCTCTGGACAGAAATTATCAATTCAGTTTTCAAATCTAATTTAGTACAGAAATATACAAACACACATTAAGACGAATTAAACAATGTATCGCAATGTCACCTTCCAAATCAATAACAACAACAAAACACAAAACAAATGCCATCAGAATGTGTCGTTTGTTGTGGTGACCCATTCATCTTGTGAATTAACTTACACAAAACAAAAGACGACTTACGTCCGTACACATCCTTTGTTGTGTTTGCGTCTTACCACGTAAACAAACCACAACAACTGTCGACGCCAAAATCCACGTACAGTGGCCTGCACGTTCTCCGGACCTGTCGTCACTCGACTTCTTCCTGTGGGGAACTGTAAAGGACAGTGTGACCAAAACATTCTGACAACAAGCAGCAACGCATTCGACAGGTTTGTGTGTCCATTCAGCCAGCAACATGCCAGGAAGTCATACGGTCTTTCGGGGAACGTCTTCGAATGTGCATTAATGTGAATGGTCACCATTTGGAACATCTTCTGTGACTCTAAAAGCATAACATTATCACATTGGAAGTATGTTTTTGTTTCGTTTTGTTGTTATTGATTAGGAAGGTGACATTGTGATACATTTTTGAACTCATCTTAATGTGTGTAATCAATGTAACATGATTAAACTTTGTAGTGATATTTGAAAAATTGATGACATCACGTGTGTCTTGTACCATAATGTAGTTAGGCCTACATGCACCAAATCTCCACACTCATGTTAGCCCCTCGTTCTAACATAACGCTCAAAAACAAAAATTCCAATACCTATCCAAACAAAAAAGTTATAATAGGTGCACAAGTTAAATGGGACAACCTGTATATAAAATGACTGCGGGAACGAAGATTTCTAGACATGTTTTGCCCCACTCGTCTCGCCGTCCCTTAATATATGTGAAATAAATCGACGTGCATCTAATACTTCACGAAGTTTATATGTGATATTTTTGTTCATTCTGCAACATATTCAGAGAACTATAACTGTTTGGTAAAGAAGGTAAAAGGTATCCCCGTAACATGAAGGCACTTGGGGGGCATGGAGGTAGAGCCCCATGCTTTCCATGACCTCGGCACTAGAATGAGGTGGTGTGGTCGGCACCACGCTCTGACCGCCTTTTACCCTCGGGAAAGACCCGGTACTCAATTTTATAGGAGGCTGAGTGAGCCGTTCTGAAAGTTTGGCAACGAGAAAAAATCCTGTTACCACCTGGGATCGAACCCCGGACCTTTCAGTCCGTAGCCAGTTGCTCTACCAACTGAGCTACCCGTCCGCCATAACTGTTTGGTAGATATTTAAATATCATTATGTCGACAACACTGATGTCCTCTAGTGGCGAAAGATTCAATTTTCGGATATGAGTTTAAAGTTAACCCTTAAATTCGCAAAGTATCCTATAGGATACAACAGGTTAATAGACTATATGCTATCATTTTAATAGAACAATAGAAAAAAATTGGTAGGAAAATTAAAATTTCACAACACTATGATATTGTACGACATATAATACATGGACATTCCGATAGTTGTTTTCTTTACAGTCCGACACGGTTTAATAAACTAATGTGAGAAATGAAGTTTTGCCAATTTATAGGTTAAGAAATAATTAGTTCAAACGCCGTGTATTCACAAATTTAGTAATTTTTCAGCTTCCTGTTTATGTAGGTGACTGTGTCAGGTGGGTGGTGGGTGCAAGGGTCGGCGGGTGAGAATACGGTTTCAGAATTTCGGCGATTTGAGTCCTCGTAGATTAATTATGTGCCGATAAGCCTCTCTGATCCTTGTGCCCGTATGGCATTGAATTCCCCTGGATCTGCGTGTCGATATTCTACCCATGATTCCTCGCGCATTCTCAACATTAATCTTGCAATGCTATTTGCTGTTGCCAATAGCCCGTCTTTATAGCCGGCCTCCTTATAAGGGCGCATCTCTGCATCTGCTACAAGGTGTAAATCATACATAAACTGCTCGCCACGACTGTTAAGCCGTGTTATAAATTGCACGGCTATCTCTCTCTACGGCGAGATTCTAGCGCTACAGCACTGAGGCCAGACGTTCCGATGACGAGATAATTCAATTTACAACCCATGATTATTCTTGTTCTTCTTTCTCCTATATATAATCGTATTCTTCTCTTTAATTTCGTTCCAAATATGCCGATGATTTTATTCGGATCAGTAGAGAGCTGACATCCAATATAGGGTGTTTGACTAAGGTGATCATTAGACATCGGATGTTTAGGAAAATGCCTATTTTATTTTAATGTTCATATTTAAAGGATTTTAGTAAATGTGAACGAATCATGAGAAATAAAGCATTCTGATGAAGTTTCATCTTGCCTTATTTGCCATTAACGCCTTCTTTTGCATTAATATGTACAGGGACATCATTTTATTTTTACTTCAATTTTTATTGTACCTGAGTTTTTGAATGTACTTCACTCCCACCCCTTCTACTAATGAAGTTTCAACTGTTTTCCAGACAGAATCAAGGCCGCTTATAGTAAACAGCACTGAGTTACTGAGTATAGTACGTTCCAGAAATATGTTCGCGTTTTCCAGTGACGAAAGAACTTTTAATATTGAATCATATTTTCGCACAGGTACTGTCCGTTTGCCTACGTCACATCCCGATTTCCCCCACCTGCTTCTGCACGGCCCTCTGTAAAAGCAGGGCTGTCTTAGCTCTTTTCTGGAAACATTAATTTCTGTTAGGAATTGGACGTTTATGTAATATTATACAACTCTTTAAAATAACTTAAATAAAAGGGCCTCGTTAAGTAGTTAACTGTCACGTTATTTCCCCCCTTTCTACGATTCTGCGGCATAACCAATTGGACGGAGAGTAGATAGCATGTCTGAGTAATTTTATCTATGCGGGTCGGGCAGAAGTGAAGATTGAATTTACATTACATAAGGTACTCTTTTATAGAGTAGGTACAGAATTATTTCAACATGAGTTACTAGTACGAAGGACGAAACTGGTAATTGGAATTAGATGCAATAGTCTATAGTGCGATAATATGCACAAAAGAACTGAAGCCTGTAGGCTATCGAAATGAATGGCTACCATCTTCAAAAATGTGCTTAAATATACATTTTATGATTATTTTTCAATTGAACTTCATTATTCTCTATATTGTACGCTAATGTGCTGTAGACAGTATAATATACACTGCATAATGAACACGTTCGCATGGATAGCTCAGTTCGTGAGTAAAAACACTCATTCTTAATACAGTACTGCATTTTGATTAAATAAAAATCCTAATGAAAATTATCGAACTCAAAATCGCGATATTTCCTAGTTTACGTAAATGGATGAAGTACTTTTCTTCCCTCCTATACCTAGTAAAGTGATGTGTTTGTGTTTTACGCCAGTATCATCGAACTCCAGTTGTGGAAGGGGGTAGCGAACGGGTTTTCCGGTTCTCTAAAGGTATAGCCATGTTAATATTAAAAATGTTAGTAAAAATAAAATGATGTCCCTGTACTTTTTTTTGTCATTTTTTTCCTTTTTATTTATGACTGCTCACTCAATAATACTGCATTTATTTCTGCGTTCGATACTAAGGAAAATGTAGTTCTTATAGTAGCCATAGATATGGGACATCCTGTTGCAATGCAGCATTGTTGTTTTGCTTACTCCAGAATCGAGCTTGTCCTTCTGACTCCAGCACTGTGTTGCGAACACGAAGTACGCTGTCAGTCTAGAATTGTCTTTGTGAGGGTCAATTTTATGTTAATTCTTCTCTAGTTTCATAACCTTCAAGTTAACACAACTTCAGCCCCATTTTATACAAATTTCGTTTTAATTCTTTACAGCAGTGTAATTGTTTAAATTACAGCATTGGAGAATGTCTGTGTGCCACATTTTTAATCCAAATTTCATGAAACTTGCACTGAGTCTGTCGGCAAAATACATATGCGGAATAGAGTGGGTTGAAAATATAAAAAAGTTATGACACAATTTTGAAACAATTTCTTAACGTGTTCTCGTCACATTTTCAAAAGTCACAAGTATTTATCACTCTTCCCATCAAAACCAAGACAATATGTTGAACTAGTGTTGAAAACAATTTTAAATAGTATGAAATAAATTATAGACAAAGCAAACTGAAATAAGTCACAAAAGCGACATTTATATACAGTAATCTCACTAGAGAAAATCAAAACTCAAGTAGGATTTAATTGAATATTAACACGATTAGAACAAAGTATATAAAGATTAGAAGAAATAAAGTACTCTAATACAATAAAATATTGATTTACTAAAATACTAAACTGTCTTGAAAAATAACTATTGTACCATCTCATCTTTACACATATTCCGCTAGATGGCAGTAGTGTGTTATGACGAACTCTTCTCTTGTTACCAGTTGTGCCAACTATACAATCTTCATTGAACTCTATGGACGATTACTAGTCAAGAAGGCTTTGTTGATTCAGTTTCATTTTTTATTGAAACAGTTGCATTATACTTGAATTATCAATATACACGGACATCATTTTATTTTTACTAACATTTCTGATATTAACCTGGCTATACCTTTGGATCAACGGTTGTTACCCCCTTCCACGACTGGAGTTCGATGGCGTAATATACAAACAAATCATTTTACTAGGTATAGGAGGGAAGAAAAGTGGTTCATCCATTTACGTAAACTAGGAAATATCACGCTTTTGAGTTTAATAATTTTCATTAGGTTTTTGTTTAATCAGAATACAGTACAGTATTAACAATGAGTGTTTTTACTCACGAACTGAGCTGTCCATACGGACGTATTCATTATACAGTGTATATTATACTGTCTATAGCACATTAGCGTACACTATAGAGAATGAAGTTAAATTGAAAAATAATCGTAATATGGATATTTAAACACATTTTTGAAAATGGTGGCCGTTCATTTCGATACAGGCTTCAGTTCTAATGTGTGTAATTCCAATTAGCAATTTCGTCCTTCGTACTAGTAACTCATGTTGAAATAATTCTGTACCTACTCTGTAAAAGAGTACCTTACGTACTGTAAATTCAATCTTCACTTCTGCCCGATCCGAAAAGATAAAGTTACTCAGACATGCCATCTACTGTCCGTCCAAGTGGTTATGTCGTAGAATCGTAGAAAGGAGGCAAATCATGTGACAGTTAATTACTTAACGAGGCCCTTTTATTTATGTTATTTTAAACAGTTGTATAATATTACGTAGACGTCCAATTCCTAACAGAAATTAATGTTCTCAGAAAAGAGCTAAGACAGCCCAGCCACTAGCCTTTACAGAGAGGCGAATAGAAGCTGATGGGGAAAACCGGAATGCGACGTAGGCAAATGGACGACAGTACCTGCGCGAAAATGATGCAATATTGAAAGCTCTTTCGTCGTTGGAAAACGCGAACATATTTTTGGAACGTACTGTGACTGTAAGGCTACTATGACTGTATATGCGGTCTTGGTTCTGTGTGGAGGACGTTGAACTTCATTAGTAGAAGGGGTGGGAGTGAAGTACATTCAAAAACTCAGGTACAATAAAAATTGAAGTAAACCTAAAATGATGTCTCTGTATATTCAACAATCTATGATACGTGACTATCCATAATCTAGGCCTATACAGGAGAAGCTATAACATAACCTAAATAATAAAAACAAGATACATGATAGAAAAATTTTAATTAAGGATGACGAAATAAACATGAATCATTTTAAAAGGTATAATTATTGAAAAAAGCATTGTTGGCAAACAAGCAAATGCTAGGGAGGTGATTAAAAGAAACAAATGCTAGGGAGGTGATAAAAATTGTAGAGTAAGCAACCATGATTGGTTCAAACACGTCGTTCCGTACTGTTTTATTGGTCAAAAGTAATATGACGCAGTAAAAGTGTAATAATCACTATAAAAATCATTTAGTTGGGCCCACAAGAAATTGCAAAAATTTTGTATTTCGTATTATGAGGAAAGCACAGAGGAAATTTTTGAGTCTCTCTGGCCACCCAGTCAAAATTCAACTCATCCAAATGTGGAATGTTTCCGAGCACTTTTGTTAAAATTTATGGAGAGTAAAGGGTTCAAAAATGAAATTACTTTTTCACAGTTATGTCTTCACTTAGACATACTTTCTCCCTAAATCCTTTGCTCACGTACTTTCGTACCTTTTTCAGGCACCTTTATTTCAGCTAGTAATAATGCACAATATCATAAACATTGCTCAACTGAAGTATGCTGTACTTGTTTAGGAGTAAGGAACTGTTATACGATGGCCCTTTAGTACGCATTATTTGTTCTGATTGTGAGGAGAGTCCGTACTGAAGGGCACGTACCGTACTGTATAGCCCGTGCACACTTATACTCATTCTAATGTTTTGGGACCAAGAAAACTGTCTTTAATTTAGTATTAGAAACACGTCGTATAATAATAATAATAATAATAATAATAATAATAATAATAATAATAATAATAATAATAATAATAATAATTAATTTTAGCTGGCAGATTTAAGGCCGTAAGGCCTTCTCTTTCACTCAACCAGCAAAAAGTATATATATACATTTATGCATAAACTTACAAAGAATTCAACAATTTGATTTAGATAAGAGCTACATGTATACAAGAGTTATTTACGAATTAAACAACAAAATACTATGAACTACGTATTAATTAAACACTGAAATAAGCAGTGTAGCAGAATTAAGCTAAGATACATAGAATGTTAATACATTTCAAATAATATTAGATAATAGAAAGAGATTATTATGAGACAATTTTGAAAATACAGCACTATCAGGATGCATGTCTAAAGAAAGAAGTAACAATGTAGTCAGTGATAGTTTAAATCAGTATGATTGGAGTGAAATGCTAATAAGGTTATCTTTTAAGCTATATTTAAAAGTGTGACAAGGAATTCCATTGACGCGAGGTGGATACTGTAAAAGATGATGAATAACAAGATGTTCTATGAAGATGTATACTTAGCGTGCCACAGATAAGTGATCTGGTATTTACGTCGTGGTTAGAGTATAGATACGAGAAACGAGACGAAAAGTAATTTGGTGTTGAGGTGTGCAGAATTCGAAAGAGTAAAGACAAAGAGTGTAAAGTTCTGCGATCTTTAAGTCGGAGCCACGAAAGACTTGCGAAGGACGGTGATGTGTGATTATATCTTCGGATGTTGCACACATATACTGTCTTCTCGAACATCCTGTAGTTGCGCACTAGTGATGCGTTAATATTTGTTGCTGTTATGAATTCTGTCTCGCTAGTGTTTATCGTTTATTCTCCTCCACTTGCTCACAAGAATTGTTTGTGTTCGGCATCATCTTCGAAACCTTCCAGACGGAAGAATTTTATCAGTTCATCTTTCTGTTTGTTTGCACTGCGTTCTTTTGGAATGTACACAGCAAGGTGCTGCTATCGATGAGCCAGACATAAGTGTGTACTGTGCTGTGTTGAAAACTACGAGTATTTACACTCGGAGAACGTAGAAATTTCATCCTGTACTCCGTTCACAACATCTTTATAGAGTAGGCGAAATATAGTTGAGAAAAATAGCCTACTGCAAGGTCACGTATCTGGCTTTACACTAGAGCGCTGGGTCTTCCTATCCACACAGCCCGGATTCGATCCCCGACTTGGTCGTGGTGGAATTTGTATTGGACAAAGCGGACTTTATAGAAGATTTTTCTCGAGATTTTATTTTTTATTGTGTTTATTGCTCCATACTACAATACAAAATGAATACAAGGAAGAAACATAGTGCAATCCCTCTGAGCAAGCTCTGTCTTCGGAGGTAGTTTCTATAAATAACAATTTTATACTGAAATATAACAAAAATTGAATCAAATTACAAAATCAAATACAATTGTTACAAAAGAGAATTCACTAAAATAAAAATACGGTAATGAAATCAAGTACACAATATGAGTTTGAATTGAGTAGCCTATATTGATAATTCATTCATTCATTGTGTTCTGCCCAAGTGCAGGTCTTTCACTGCAAACCCAGCATTGTCCAGTCTTTCCTATTTTCTGCCTTTCTTTCGGTGTGAAATATGCTGAAAGCTTGCTACTTCTTTAATCTCAAAATCGATTTTTTTCTGCATTAAGTACAATGTAGGCCAGTCAAACGGAAATATTTCAAGGAGCAGAAAAAGAATGAAAACTTACTCTTGTATGTGTATTTATTCACACAGCAAATGGGTATATAACCGGTGGCAGTGGTAACTAACAAATTGCACTCAACATTTAATAAAAAAAAATACAATTAATAATCTATACTAATAATAAATCTGTAGCCAAAATTTTTCTGGTAATTTTCTATTTTCTAAAAATAATTGGTGTTACATGTATAATTAACCACCCTGAAACCGAAAATCGCTTTTTTTAATTTTTGTTTGTATGTCTGTCTGTCTGTCTGTCTGTCTGTCTGTCTGTCTGTCTGTCTGTATGTCTGTATGTTTGTTACCTTTTCACGCGATAATGGCTGAACGGATTTCGATGAAAATTGGAATATAAATTAAGTTCGTTGTAACTTAGATTTTAGGCTGTATGACATTCAAAATACTTTATTTAAAAGGGGGCTTATAAGGGGGCTTGAATTAAATAAATGGAAATATCTCCCTTATTATTAATTTTCATGAAAATGTTATATAACAAAAGTTTCTTTAAAAATGATTTCCGATAAGTTTTATTCTATACAAAATTTTGATATTTAATGAGACAAATGAGTTTTAAAATTAAGATAACAACGCCGTCTAGGTCGCTGTAATGGAATAAAAAAATGACTTCGTCTATAAGGGGCCTTGGACAACAACAATCGAAAGCTATTAAACATAGCCTACAGAGAATGTTTCTGTGTTTGTATGACATAATATCGGAAGCGAAATTAACCGATTTGTATAATTAATTATTATTTCACCATTGGAAAGTGTAGTTTCTCTAGATGGACATAATGCTATAATGTTATTACAGTAACTTCTGAGTGAATCCAGGACAGGTAAGATTAAAATAGCTTCTTATGCTCAGAAAACTTGAGAGGCTATTCTGCATATTCATTTCCTGTATTTCTTAAAATAATGTTTATGAACACATTCATTTTCATCTCAGAGAATTAGCATGTATAATTATTCATCCTGAGACCGAAAATCGATTTTTTTAAATTTTTCATTTTATGTCTCTCTGACTGTCTGTCTGGATGTTTGTTACCTTTTCACGCGATAATGGCTGAACGTTGGAATATAAATTAAGTTCGTTGTGTTAGATTTTAGGCTGTATGGCATTCAAAATACATTATTTAAAAGGGAGGTTATAAGGGGGCCTGAATTAAATAAACCAAAATATCTCGCTTATTATTGATTTTTGTGAAAAATGTTACATAAAAGAAGTTTCTTTAAAAATGATTTCCGATACGTTTCATTCCAAGCAAAATTTTGATGGGGCCAAATTGCACCAAAAACG
Source organism: Periplaneta americana (assembly GCF_040183065.1). Classification (NCBI taxonomy): domain Eukaryota; kingdom Metazoa; phylum Arthropoda; class Insecta; order Blattodea; family Blattidae; genus Periplaneta; species Periplaneta americana. Next base: position 15,668,629 of record NC_091117.1, on the reverse strand, counting down.
GATGTTCTCTGAACCAAATGAACATGTTTTAATTAGGCCTATGTGCATGTAATAACAATTAAGAAACATGTTAAAGGAATTATCATTGCACTAAATGAGTGGTCTCTTGAGCAAAATGATCGCATTTTAATTATTTAAATACAATTTAAATTAAGTGACATATTAAACGATTTATCCTCCTATCAAACACGAATGTTTCCTGGACCAGATGTCGTATTTTAATTATGTAATTACTTTATATTTATTTCTAACAAGTGCAGCGGAAATAAGCTGCGTAAGGATGGTAAATATTCGTGAATCACGCTGTATAGGGCTATGTATGCATGTATTACGTACGTATGTAGGCTACGTTCGTACGTATATTATGTAGTCATGCCTGTTTTTGTAGTACTTTTCATTTTGTAGCTATTGGAAACGAACGCTATCTATAACAAAAAGCTTAAATGGTTTGATGTGTTCAAATGCATTAACACTTTTAAAACAAAACACGATTTCTTATGTTATTCAAGACCTATAGAAGAAAACGTTTACAGAAGATTGTGGAATACAGACTGGCAAATTTTCTAAGGAGCAACAATGCTTCTTTTATTATTATTATTCCCAACCGCGCCGTTAGGTTACGCTTGAAGGAGCTCGTTGGTCGCAGTCAGCACATCGAATCCCAATTACTGCACGGAGCAAATGGTGATTGTATTTCCTCTACTCTTTTTTTTAATGGCACTGTTTTGGTATTTGTGAGTCGTTTAGCGTAGTGTAATTGGGTACTAAAGAAGACTGAACGGAAATTGGACAAAATCACACTTTGCTCTTTGAAGTGCCATTGAAACCCGAGGAAGAAACACTGTGTAGTATGGTCTGCTTGGTTCGCATTGTATTCCAAGTATAGTCAAGTGACATGTTTCTAGAACCGTAAGAGTTTGGTAGAATTGAATTCCATTTCTGAGTTGGGGTTGCTTGTAAGTTGGAATTTATTATCTTGATAAGGTAATGTGATAACTCTGAACAACAAGAATTTTGCTCCGACTTAAAATAATGTGTCCCTTATGGTTAGGTGTGCGCTGAATCAGAAAACGCAACTCTAAGTAAGTTTCTAAGATGTACTATGATTTCACTTTTCAATAAGCGCTCTACCAGGGAACATTTGGCGCGGGTTGGGAGTTTTTTTTTCCCCGTTGTTGGTAACTCTATAACATCCATTAGATGCTTTATGGTTGTGCTAACAGATGGAGTTACTTGTCAACAATGTGACGCTGAAACGTGTGTTCAGGTTACTGCTCAGCGACAGTCCTGATGTATTTTTATATTTGTGATGATTGGTTAATTAATATTAACCCGGCACACTCACAATCACACTCACATTCATACAAATTTCCAGACTCTAGACACCCAGGGAATTCTTCTTCTTCAAGAAAAGGGTTGGGAGTTGTAAACCAAAACAAAAACGAATGTATTTTATGATATGATGACCCATTTCCGGTTTCTTACGGTTGCTGGTATATTGTTTTGTATTTCTGATAAATAAACAGATATTGGTCCCTTCTATTCAGTAAATTTCGTAACAGTTCAAAGTGAGGTTAACGCAATGAACAAACAAGGGTGTGGTTTTCAGTATTTAAAGAACAATTACCAGTTTGAGTGAAGGCCATTTAAAAGTGGACATTTTCATCGGTCCACAAATTCGCTAAGTTATGAGTAACTCTTTGCATATACAGTAGAGTGTTAGTTGGGAGGCCGGAGGGAAAAAGGCCTTTGGGGAGGCCAAGACGTAGATGGGAAGATAATATTAAAATGGATTTGAGGGAGGTAGGATATGATGGTAGAGACTGGATTATTCTTGCTCAAGATAGGGACCAATGGCGGGCTTATGTGAGGGCGGCAATGAACCTCCGGGTTCCTTAAAAGCCAGTAAGTAAGTATGAGTGACTTTTTTTTTAGGAAAAACTTTCCGTTACAGAAAAATGGCGCGCTCAAATTTCCTTAGAAATTCTGGGGCAGACAACTACATCGAGCTTGTGGAAACTATGTTAAGTGCATATGAGAAAATGGGGTGTAATATGTCTCTCAAAATATATCTACTTTTTACATTCTCATTTGGATTTCTTTCCTCCTAACTTTGGAGCGGTAAGTGACGAGCATGGGGAAAGATTTCATCAAGAAATATCTGAAATGGAAAGGCGATGTAAAGGAAGATCATCATCCAGCATGCTTGCAGACTATTGTTGGTTCCTTGTTAAACACAGTCCCGTATCTATAGTTACAAATGGAAGTCATACGGAAAATCCTTATAAATGCTAAGTTCAAATTCCGAGATTTTTCTCATTATACACATGAAATATTTTTATTGTTGTTGTATTTTAAACTATGCGATGTTCCGCTCTCAAAGTGAGAGTCCAAGTTTCACAACCATAAAGAACAGCCGGTAATATAACTGTTTTATAAATTCTAACTTTCAGATTTTTTGACAGCAGACTGGATGATAAAAGCTTCTCAACCGAATAATAACAGGCATTTCCCATGTTTGTACTGTGTTTAATTTCCTTCCGAGTGTCATTTATATTTGTTGCTGTTGCTCCCAGGTATTTTAATTTTTCCACCTCTTCAAAGGATAAATTTCCAATAAATAAATAAATAAATAAATAAATAAATAAGTAAATGAATAAATAAATGAGCAAATAAGTAAGTAAATGAATAAATAAATGAGCAAATAAGTAAGTAAATGAATAAATAAATGAGCAAATAAGTAAGTAAATGAATAAATAAATGAGCAAATAAGTAAGTGAATAAATAAATGAGCAAATATGTAAGTGAATAAATAAATGAGCAAATAAGTAAGTAAATGAATAAATAAATGAGCAAATAAGTAAGTAAATGAATAAATAAATGAGAAAATAAGTAAGTAAATGAATAAATAAATGAGAAAATAAGTAAGTAAATGAATAAATAAATGAGCAAATAAGTAAGTAAATGAATAAATAAATGAGCAAATAAGTAAGTAAATGAATAAATAAATGAGCAAATAAGTAAGTAAATGAATAAATAAATGAGCAAATAAGTAAGTAAATGAATAAATAAATGAGCAAATAAGTAAGTGAATAAATAAATGAGCAAATATGTAAGTGAATAAATAAATGAGCAAATAAGTAAGTAAATGAATAAATAAATGAGCAAATAAGTAAGTAAATGAATAAATAAATGAGAAAATAAGTAAGTAAATGAATAAATAAATGAGAAAATAAGTAAGTAAATGAATAAATAAATGAGCAAATAAGTAAGTAAATGAATAAATAAATGAGCAAATAAGTAAGTAAATGAATAAATAAATGAGAAAATAAGTAAGTAAATGAATAAATAAATGAGCAAATATGTAAGTAAGTGAATAAATAAATGAGCAAATAAGTAAGTAAGTGAATAAATAAATGAGCAAATAAGTAAGTAAATGAATAAATAAATGAGAAAATAAGTACGTAAATTAATAAATAAATGAGAAAATAAGTAAGTAAATGAATAAATAAATGAGCAAATAAGTAAGTAAATGAATAAATAAATGAGCAAATAAGTAAGTAAATGAGTAAATAAATGAGCAAATAAGTAAGTAAATGAATAAATAAATGAGCAAATAAGTAAGTAAATGAATAAATAAATGAGCAAATAAGTAAGTAAATGAATAAATAAATGAGCAAATAAGTAAGTAAATGAATAAATAAATGAGCAAATAAGTAAGTAAATGAATAAATAAATGAGCAAATAAGTAAGTAAATGAATAAATGAATGAACAAATAAGTAAGTAAATGAATAAATAAATGAGAAAATAAGTAAGTAAATGAATAAATAAATGAACAAATAAGTAAGTGAATAAATAAATGAGCAAATAAGTAAGTAAATGAATAAATAAATGAACAAATAAGTAAGTGAATAAATAAATGAGCAAATAAGTAAGTAAATGAATAAATAAATGAACAAATAAGTAAGTGAATAAATAAATGAGCAAATAAGTAAGTAAATGAATAAATAAATGAGTAAGTAAATGAATAAACAAATGAGTAAGTAAATGAATAAACAAATGAGTAAATAAGTAAATGAATAAATGAGCAAATAAGTAAGTAAATGAATAAATAAATGAGCGAATAAGTAAGTAAATGAATAAATAAATTAGCAAATAAGTAAGTAAATGAATAAATAAATGAGCAAGTAAGTAAGTAAATGAATAAATAAATGAGCAAATAAGTGAATAAATAAATGAGCAAATAAGTGAATAAATAAATGAGCAAATAAGTGAATAAATAAATGAGCAAATAAGTAAGTAAATTAATAAATAAATGAGCAAATAAGTAAGTAAATGAATAAATAAATGAGCAAATAAGTAAGTAAATGAATAAATAAATGAGCGAATAAGTAAGTAAATGAATAAATAAATGAGCGAATAAGTAAGTAAATGAATAAATAAATTAGCAAATAAGTAAGTAAATGAATAAATAAATGAGCGAATAAGTAAATGAATAAATAAATGAGCAAATAAGTAAATGAATAAATAAATGAGCAAATAAGTAAGTAAATGAATAAATAAATGAGCAAATAAGTAAGTAAATGAATAAATAAATGAGCAAATAAGTAAGTAAATGAATAAATAAATGAGCGAATAAGTAAGTAAATGAATAAATAAATGAGCGAATAAGTAAGTAAATGAATAAATAAATTAGCAAATAAGTAAGTAAATGAATAAATAAATGAGCAAATAAGTAAGTAAATGAATAAATAAATGAGCAAATAAGTAAGTAAATGAATAAATAAATGAGCAAATAAGTGAATAAATAAATGAGCAAATAAGTAAGTAAATGAATAAATAAATGAGCAAATAAGTAAGTGAATAAATAAATGAGCAAATAAGTAAGTAAATGAATAAATAAATGAGCAAATAAGTAAATAAATAATTAAATAAGGAAATAAAGAAAGGAATTAGTGAATGAATGAAGTTTTAAGGGAAGTATTAAAGTAATGAAGGAAGGAATGGATAAATATAAAAATAAATCAGTTTATGAAGGATTAAATAAGGAAAGGATTAAATAAATAAATATTATCTTACTCTCCGAGCAGTAGCCTTAACAATTGCGCCGTTTTCTAGACGTTGAATAATATTTATTTTGTCCGAAATACTCAGACGTGAACATGTTTGTGACATGATGCCTTACCGATATGCAAGGGCTTAGATTCTCGTCACAACAGACCACGTTGTACTGTTTTGCTTTTTTCTTTAGACTTAAACGCATTCTACTAAATCGATGCTGCAGTGTAATTCGCATTCTTGTCAATAATAAATAAACAACCAATCAAAAGGCTTGTTCGTTGAAGTTCGTTAATGGCGATCGCCATCAGAAGAAGAATATTCAGAAATGAACTGCTCTAAGTCCTTCTCTATCTGCTAGGATTTTAAACACGCGTTTTCGCCGGGGAAGGTACTTGTGAATGCAGAATCCCAGCTAATAGCCCAGATTCTAATAGCCTACAGAATAATGATCTTTTAAGGCTAGAAGAGATTTTCTTACTTTCTTTTCTGCATTGCTTTTTGCCCGTAACATACTAGCCTGCAGAGAATTAACCAGAGAAACGCAAATGAGATTTAGTTTCCACCAAGATACAGTAATACGACTAATTAGCAGAAAATAATTCTTCATATATAAAATAACCAATTAGTAGTTTCTTATGTTTACTCCTATACATCAAGATGATGTCTGTTACTTGATACAAATAATTGCATATAGCGTGAACCGTAAGTAATTTCATTAATTTCAAGGGGATATTCGTTGAGATATTTCGAACAAAAAAGTTTAATACTATTTTTCTTGTTTGCGCTTCCTTTTCGAGGTAAAAATATTTTTGTGTGAAACATTTCATAGCGTGTTTTGGGAAAGCCATTGATTTAATTCCCAATATGCTCAGTCAATTTAAGAGAGCAGTGTATTGTGATAATAAATTGTTGCAAGAATTTTAGTTTAGTCCTTTAAATGTGTATAAATTTCATCCGAAGAAATGTAATATTTTAAAATTCCTTTTCAGGACGAAAAATTACAATTGTTTAGATGAAATTTCTGAACATTTAAAGGACAAAACCAAAATTATTTCAATCATTTGTTATCATAATACACTATCTTAAATTGACGGACTATATTGAAAATTAAATCACTCGTTTTCCCAAAACACGCTGTGAAATTAATATTTGAAGAGAAAAATTAGCTCCGGCGCCCGGGATCGAACTCGGGTCCCTGGTTCTACGTACCAAGCGCTCTGACCACTGAGCTACGCCGAATTCAATCCGCAGCACCGATCAGAGGCTTGGTACATAGAACCAAGGACCCGGGTTCGATTCCCTGCGCCGGAGCGAATTTTTCTCCTCAAATATTAATAAATTGTCAATATTACAGATATTATTCTGTAAGGACAAATTAATGAATCTATAATACGCTATGAAATGTTTCGTACAAAGCAATTTTTGTCTCGAAATGGAAGAAAAAAAAGAGCAAAATTATATTAAACTTTTTGGTTTGAAATACCTCAAAGAGTCACCCCCTGAAACTAATGACATTAATTAGGGTTCATGCTGTATATTTTGCTTGATGTTTTCGTGTTTTATATTTCCTTATCAACGAATTAATTGTAGATGTTTTCATGTATCATATTCCAGCCTTAATGGCATCAGTTGATAATTTTCTTTTGTTTAACGTATCTATAGCAACAAATGATGTATAGTGAAGTAACGTATTTTATTTCACAGTTTTCTGAGAAATATTTTATTTTATCCATGACCATAACGAAAAACATGCCTTTACTAAATACTTTTGCGTTTGTAAAGTAGGCTTTTAATCAACATTACTTTATTCCACTAGTGAGATAAAGACTTTACCTCACAGTTTGAACTTTATTTCACAGATCATTAGTATTTTCCTAGTACCCGGGTACACACGTATACTTTTCCATTCAACTATTACTCAAGAAGTTAATATATTAGTTACTAGATGTCACTACCTCTACTTCTTTATTGCCATTTCTTAAATATACATACACTCAATCTCCTTCTCTTTTCTGTATCTGCTACGTCGTAATTTGTACATTACATCCATATCTAATATGCATCTTTTTAAAATGTTGTAATAATTTACCTTTTGGGATGCGAGGAGACTTGAACCTGCGAAGTTGGGTTTATATGATTTTAAAACAACACGCGTTAGCCAACTGAGCTAAACAGACACGATGATTACTTAAATTTTAATATTCCTCTTAAGTTCACAGAAGTAAAATGTGAAATTATTTTAATCACAATAGTCCCGTGAACACTTCTAAATAATCCCTGAAACTTCAAAAAGACGAAAATACACGTTTAAAATGAAAAAAATATATATATTAAAATTATATAATTAATTATAATTTATTATTTATCCAACGCCTTAGATACCATTCTTTACTAATCATGGCCTCCTACATCATGACCTACCTAGTACACGTATTGATTCTAAAATCCATGCCATGGTATGTGATCACGTGAGGACTTATTTTCAACATATTTTCTTTTATAAAACATAATTTTTCGTTATGGTCATGGATAAAATTACGTATGGTACTTGTGAGCGTGATCTTTATTGCACTCGTGCAATAAAGATGCACTTACCTCACAAGTACCATAAATAACTATTTGTTTAACGTATCTATAGCAACAAATGATGTATAGTGAAGTAACGTATTTTATTTCACAGTTTTCTGAGAAATATTTTATTTTATTTATATGTTACAATAAGGAATAGCCATAAAAACTAAATCTGCGAAAAAATAAACATTTATTTTGTGACACGAGTTAAAGAAACTAGTGCTAGTAATAGCAGTGCTAGCATTTGTAGTAATGGAGTGATCAACCTATACTAATTGTCTTGGTGAATTCAGCTTCATTTCTGTTTTTATGTTAAAAGGTTATGTGCATTGTATCATTTCTTGAAAGAAACCGCACCAGTTATCCGGAATATGACTTCTAAATAAATCCAACAAAAACTAGAACGTATTAATCAATAAATTTATTCTGTTTTGATGCTTCTTATTTCAGCTATGTATATGTTTGTACAAGGGGGTCTTGTGATAGATAGGCCTGGTTGCTGTAGATTCGTGATTTCGATATCAGACGGAATTGGAAAAGATTCGCATGAAATATTCTTTAACGTTTAAAACGTTTAAAAACTTTAAAAGTAGAAATGTTCCATACTTCTTCTCTTCTATAGCTTTTTGTTGCTTTTTTTTTTTAGGAATTCATTGAGGCAAATCATCAAATTCCATACATTCACTCATATTTTTACATACAGGAACAGTCTGGCTTTAATTAAATTGCCTGCGTTATTTATTTGTAGTCATGGAAACGCAACACAAAACATTCGACGATCCGTAGTTATAGAAACAGTTCAGAAGACCATTCAGCTGTCAGCTACCAGTTCTAATATTATAATGAATACTTTTAATGTACTGGAAGTTATTTAGACTGTATATGAATGCGGTGTAAAAATCATGTAGGTCGTCTATACGACTAAAATCTAAAGACATTTTGTATTAGTTGTAGTTCTTACGGCAAGAACCGACAAATGAACCGTTTGTCATATTATAAAGTTTCACTTTAGTTTCACTACTTTCATAAAAATAACTGTTATATCTCTACAGTTACAAATTCTTAGAAATATAGTTTCAAACTTACATAAGACATTAGGAGAAAGAACGTAATAAGTATAGACGCGTTATTTTATTGTGTAAAGATTAGGATAAAATAATCCAAATTGGAGGCTTTATAATAATAATAATAATAATAATAATAATAATAATAATAATAATAATAATAATAATATAATAATAATAATACCCAGTATCTCCTGGCTTAGTTGCCTCATGAGCGATGGTACCTTATTGGTGTCACTCGTGAGGTTCAATCCTATCTTCGGACAGTTGACTAGACAACAATAATAGGCCTATTTTTAATAATAATAATAATAATAATAATACCCAGTATCTCCTGGCTTAGTTGCCTCATGAGAGGTGGCACCTTATTGGTGTCACTCGTGAGGTTCAATCCTATCTTCGGACAGTTGACTAGACAACAATAATAGGCCTATTTTTAATAATAATAATAATATAATACCCAGTATCTCCTGGCTTAGTTGCCTCATGAGAGGTGGCACCTTATTGGTGTCACTCGTGAGGTTCAATCCTATCTTCGGACTGTTGACTAGACAACAATATAGGCCTATTTTTAATAATAATAATAATAATAATACCCAGTATCTGCTGGCTTAGTTGCCTCATGAGAGGTGGCACCTTATTGGTGTCACTCGTGAGGTTCAATACTATCTTCGGACAGTTGACTAGACAACAATAATAGGCCTATTTTTAATAATAATAATAATAATAATACCCAGTATCTGCTGGCTTAGTTGCCTCATGAGAGGTGACACCTTATTGGTGTCACTCGTGAGGTTCAATCCTATCTTCGGACTGTTGACTAGACAACAATATAGGCCTATTTTTAATAATAATAATAATACCCAGTATCTGCTGGCTTAGTTGCCTCATGAGAGGTGGCACCTTATTGGTGTCACTCGTGAGGTTCAATCCTATCTTCGGACAGTTGACTAGACAACAATAATAGGCCTATTTTTAATAATAATAATAATATAATAATACCCAGTATCTCCTGGCTTAGTTGCCTCATGAGAGGTGGCACCTTATTGGTGTCACTCGTGAGGTTCAATCCTATCTTCGGACTGTTGACTAGACAACAATATAGGCCTATTTTTAATAATAATAATAATAATAATAATACCCAGTATCTGCTGGCTTAGTTGCCTCATGAGAGGTGGCACCTTATTGGTGTCACTCGTGAGGTTCAATCCTATCTTCGGACTGTTGACTAGACAACAATATAGGCCTATTTTTAATAATAATAATAATAATAATAATAATACCCAGTATCTCCTGGCTTAGTTGCCTCATGAGAGGTGGCACCTTATTGGTGTCACTCGTGAGGTTCAATACTATCTTCGGACAGTTGACTAGACAACAATAATAGGCCTATTTTTAATAATAATAATAATAATAATAATAATAATAATATAATAATACCCAGTATCCCCTGGCTTAGTTGCCTTATGAGAGGTGGCACCTTATTGGTGTCACTCGTGAGGTTCAATCCTATCTTCGGAGAGTTGACTAGACAACAATATAGGCCTATTTTTAATATAATAATACCCAGTATCTGCTGGCTTAGTTGCCTCATGAGAGGTGGCACCTTATTGGTGTCACTCGTGAGGTTCAATTCTATCTCTCATACAGTTGACTAGACAACAATAATAGGCCTATTTTAATAATAATAATAATAATAATAATAATAATAATAATATAATAATACCCAATATCTCCTGGCTTAGTTGCCTCATGAGAGGTGGCACCTTATTGGTGTCACTCGTGAGGTTCAATCCTATCTTCGGACACTTGACTAGACAACAATAATAGGCCTCTTTTAATAATAATAATAATAATAATAATAATAATAATAATAATAATAATAATAATATACCCAGTATCTCCTGGCTTAGTTGCCTCATGAGAGGTGGCACCTTATTGGTGTCACTCGTGAGGTTCAATCCTATCTTCGGACACTTGACTAGATAACAATAATAGGCCTCTTTTAATAATAATAATAATAATAATAATAATAATAATAATAATAATAATAATATAATACCCAGTATCTCCTGGCTTAGTTGCCTCATGAGAGGTGGCACCTTATTGGTGTCACTCGTGAGGTTCAATCCTATCTTCGGACAGTTGACTAGATAACAATAATAGGCCTATTTTTAATAATAATAATAATAATAATAATAATAATATAATATCCAGTATCTGCTGGCTTAGTTGCCTCATGAGCGGTGGTACCTTATTGGTGTCACTCGTGAGGTTCAATCCTATCTTCGGACAGTTGACTAGACAACAATAATAGGCCTATTTTTAATAATAATAATAATAATATAATAATAATAATACCCAGTATCTCCTGGCTTAGTTGCCTCATGAGAGGTGGCACCTTATTGGTGTCACTCGTGAGGTTCAATCCTATCTTCGGACAGTTGACTAGACAACAATAATAGGCCTATTTTTAATAATAATAATAATATAATAATACCCAGTATCTCCTGGCTTAGTTGCCTCATGAGAGGTGGCACCTTATTGGTGTCACTCGTGAGGTTCAATCCTATCTTCGGACTGTTGACTAGACAACAATAATAGGCCTATTTTTAATAATAATAATAATAATACCCAGTATCTGCTGGCTTAGTTGCCTCATGAGAGGTGGCACCTTATTGGTGTCACTCGTGAGGTTCAATACTATCTTCGGACAGTTGACTAGACAACAATAATAGGCCTATTTTTAATAATAATAATAATAATAATACCCAGTATCTGCTGGCTTAGTTGCCTCATGAGAGGTGACACCTTATTGGTGTCACTCGTGAGGTTCAATCCTATCTTCGGACTGTTGACTAGACAACAATATAGGCCTATTTTTAATAATAATAATAATAATAATACCCAGTATCTGCTGGCTTAGTTGCCTCATGAGAGGTGGCACCTTATTGGTGTCACTCGTGAGGTTCAATCCTATCTTCGGACAGTTGACTAGACAACAATAATAGGCCTATTTTTAATAATAATAATAATATAATAATACCCAGTATCTCCTGGCTTAGTTGCCTCATGAGAGGTGGCACCTTATTGGTGTCACTCGTGAGGTTCAATCCTATCTTCGGACTGTTGACTAGACAACAATATAGGCCTATTTTTGATAATAATAATAATAATAATAATAATACCCAGTATCTGCTGGCTTAGTTGCCTCATGAGAGGTGGCACCTTATTGGTGTCACTCGTGAGGTTCAATCCTATCTTCGGACTGTTGACTAGACAACAATATAGGCCTATTTTTAATAATAATAATAATAATAATAATAATAATACCCAGTATCTCCTGGCTTAGTTGCCTCATGAGAGGTGGCACCTTATTGGTGTCACTCGTGAGGTTCAATACTATCTTCGGACAGTTGACTAGACAACAATAATAGGCCTATTTTTAATAATAATAATAATAATAATAATAATAATATAATAATACCCAGTATCCCCTGGCTTAGTTGCCTCATGAGAGGTGGCACCTTATTGGTGTCACTCGTGAGGTTCAATCCTATCTTCGGAGAGTTGACTAGACAACAATATAGGCCTATTTTTAATATAATAATACCCAGTATCTGCTGGCTTAGTTGCCTCATGAGAGGTGGCACCTTATTGGTGTCACTCGTGAGGTTCAATTCTATCTCTCATACAGTTGACTAGACAACAATAATAGGCCTATTTTAATAATAATAATAATAATAATAATAATAATAATAATAATATAATAATACCCAATATCTCCTGGCTTAGTTGCCTCATGAGAGGTGGCACCTTATTGGTGTCACTCGTGAGGTTCAATCCTATCTTCGGACACTTGACTAGATAACAATAATAGGCCTCTTTTAATAATAATAGTAATAATAATAATAATAATAATATAATACCCAGTATCTCCTGGCTTAGTTGCCTCATGAGAGGTGGCACCTTATTGGTGTCACTCGTGAGGTTCAATCCTATCTTCGGACAGTTGACTAGATAACAATAATAGGCCTATTTTTAATAATAATAATAATAATAATAATAATAATAATAATAATAATAATATAATATCCAGTATCTGCTGGCTTAGTTGCCTCATGAGCGGTGGCACCTTATTGGTGTCACTCGTGAGGTTCAATCCTATCTTCGGACAATTGACTAGACAACGATAATAAGCCTATTTTTAATAATAATAATAATAATAATAATAATAATAATAATAATAATAGTCCTAAATGTAATATTAAACGCTGGACCGTGTTTACATTATGTTATAATGAATTGTGATTTTGCCCTTGTCGCGGTGCACGGTTTTAGAACCCTCCAGGGTAGATTAATCGTTTGTTGGTATGAGAATGCCCCATAAGAGTTCAGTATTCATGGAAGAAAATTTGTATTCGGGCGGTGAGAGTGTTTTGTTTTTGAAAACCCAATTAACTTTATCCTGTGTATCAGTTCGTTGCCACGTCGTATCTCAGGGGGCCGCGCACACGCGCCTCACAGCTTGAAATATGCGCAATAACTTCCTAGTGATGCTATCGCCCACAAAGAACGGCAGACTTTCTTCTGGACGCGATCGGAATCTTGTGGCAGCGGCGGCTCGTTCAGTTCGATAACATTCTTACTTCTATCAGGACGTGCGACACTGATGCGGCCAGCAAGAATGTATCAAAAGAAATATCTTGTACATCACTCATTATTGGGATACACACATTAAATATTCGTCTCTCGCTATCATAATACCAATTCTCGATCACAACGCGATAACACGCTAGAAATTTCATTCCACACATCATCTCTGTATTCCTCATCTTTCACTGTTACTACTTCTCGTCACTGGAACTCTCTACCGCCTGAAGTCAAGGCCTGCTGAACCTTGAAAACTTATAAATTGAAGTTAGAGAATGATTTTATGACGAGTTGGCAAACAAACTGGTCTGGGGATGAGACCTGTCTTTGTTAGGGCTAAGGAATGGTGGCTCACAAGTCAGCATCGGATTCAGGAATATCACCAGATCTGACGAACTTGGACAAGCATCACATTACAGGGCGCACAATAAGCCAAAATAAAAAAAAAATCAAGCCAAGTCAATACTAAACCGAAGAACATGCATTACAATCACACAATCACCACAAAAAAAATCTCGATTATGTTGACTGTCAAATCCAATAGGAAGCTAAATTCGTTTACGTACAGACCTGAGTTCATTAGTCTTGTACTTTTTCTGTATTATCTTACTGCGGTAAGGAAATAAAACAGACCTTAATGTATGTATGTATGTATGTATGTATGTATGTATGTATGTATGTATGTATGTAATGTATTTATGTATGTAATGTATGTACCGTATGTATGTATGTACTCGTTTATTTTTTTATTTTATTAGGTTATTTTTACGACGCTGTATCAACATCTCAGGTTATTTAGCGTCTGAATGAGATGAAGGTGATAATGACGGTAAAATGAGTCCGGGGTCCAGCACCGAAAGTTACCCAGCATTTGCTCGTATTGGGTTGAGGGAAAACCCCGGAAAAAACCTCAACCAAGTAACTTGCCCCGATCGGGAATCGAACCCGGGCCACCTGGTTTCGAGGCCAGACGCGCTGACCGTTACTCCACAGGTGTGGACAGTGTATGTATTCGTATGTACGTATGTATTTATGTATGTACGTAGTTTATAAATGGATGCCTTAGATATTTTGGTAGGCGTAACCGCTTTTCAGCAGTTGATTGTAATACCCATTCCTCTCGATAGAGAGCAGCACACTCTAATCTGGCCGTCTCTTCAGTGTAGCACCACCAGATATCACCAAAGAGGATAAAGTCACAATGCCATGTACTGAAATAATAATAATAATAATAATAATAATAATAATAATAATAAATATTATATTAAATATTATATTAACAATAGCAATGTCTTACTTATTTACCACATCTCATCTTTATGTTGAGAGGTGTTTTCTAAATTGTTCAATAATTTGTGAAAGAATAGCCCATATTTTCCTCCTGCACTTCTCACACATTGTTGGAAATTAGTAGATTAGTGTGATCTAATAGTAAAATGTCTTTTGTCTGACAACATGGAATTCATTGCGTTGACTAAACAGTTTACGATTCATGAGACCTAACCTAAAAATCTAGTTTGAATTCCGAAAACAAATTGTATGTATGTATTTTAAGTTAAAATTTCTTAGCCCTACTTCTTAATTATTAATTACGTTCAAATTTCACAAGTTTAGTTACTTCAATCTCATCAGATTCTTTCACTGCAAAACAAAATTATTGCTGCCAACGTAACAATTGGAAAATAACTGCCAGTTGTCGTATTTGTCAGTACTCGAAATTCGAAATAAAGTTGGTAAAAGAAAATTTAACCTGACATCTAGAAAATCACTAGCATATGTAGTAATAATGGGGGAAATGGTTAGTTTTCACCCTTTGGGTATTAAGTAAGCTGATCCGGACTATACTCGTGTTATAATTTAAAATTCAACAGACAGGGTTTGAATTGAACGGGTTACATCAGCTTCTTGTCTATGCGGATGACGTGAATATCTTAGAAAATCCACAAACGATTAAGAAAAACACGGAATTTCTACTTGAAGCAAGTAAAGAAATAGGTTTGGAAGTAAATCCCGAAAAGTCGAAGTATATGATTACGTCTCGTGACCAGAATATTGTGCGAAATGGAACTATAAAAATTGGAGACTTATCCTTCGAAGAGGTGAAAAAATTCAAATATCTTGGAGCAACAGTAACAGATATAAATGACACTCGGGAGGAAATTAAACACAGAGTAAATGAGGGAAATGCTGTTATTATTCGGTTGGGAAGCTTTTGCCATCTAGTCTGCTGTCAAAAAATCTTAAAGTTAGAATTTATGAAACAGTTATATTACCGGTTGTTCTTTATGGTTGTGAAACTTGGACTCTCACTTTGAGAGAGGAACAGAGATTAAGAGTGTTTGAGAATAAGGTTCTTAGGAAAATATTTGGGGGCTAAGCGGGATGAAGTTACAGGAGAATGGAGAAAGTTACACAACGCAGAACTGCACGCATTGTATTCTTCACCTGACATAATTAGGAACATTAAATTCAGACGTTTGAGATGGGCAGGACATGTAGCACGTATGGGCGAATCCAGAAATGCATATAGTGTGTTAGTTGGGAGGCCGGAGGGAATAAGACCTTCAGGGAGGCCGAGACGTAGATGGGAGGATAATATTAAAATGGATTTGAGGGAGGTGTGATATGATGATAGAGACTGGATTAATCTTGCTCAGGATAGGGACCGATGCCAGGCTTACGTGAGGGCGGCAGTGAACATTGGGTTCCTTAAAAGCCATAATTAAGTAAGTATAATTTCAAATTCAGACGAAATGCATCATTTCCGTTACGCTCAACATATAAACATTCATGTCGTAGGCAAGATTTCAACTCGTGACTTCTCTTCTACATAGCGTCTTGCCTGTTAATGTATCTGTGGGTGTATAAACTGTTATAAAAGGAAAGCATATAATTATTTTTAAGTACGTGTGTACCTAATAGCATAATATATGTATACTATTACTCTTTAACAAGCTCTCTGAGTCAGTCGTTGAATCAGACATGAAAAATGGTCGTCCCGTGTTTGTGCTGGAGACACCTGGTTCTGAGCTCATGATTAGAGTCTCATTTAATATGAGCGGTGGTTCTCAATTACGCCTGTGTGTGAATAATGCTGTGTGTGAGTCTTCAACATTCACAGGCCTCTAATAATCCATAAATCATAACCCGCGATGTCGTCCGCTGACAATTATATATAGTGATAATGCATTAGCGTCGTCAGTTTTTATGCTTTTGTTCTTGGGCGACAAAACCATCTGATTAACCTGGCAGAAGGAGAGAGAAAGAACATTAGCCCAACAAAAATATACGTAATCAATCTTCCAAAAGCCATTACCCTGGATATGACAAATTCTGCCAACGCTGCTGCTTGCGATGTAAATTCAAGAACCACGCCAACCTTACTACCAACTGAACCAGGTCGGAACAGTTGCATTTTTCCTGTTCCTATGGAAACGAACAGAATATACAGGGACATCATTTTATTTTTACTTCAATTTTTATTGTACCTGAGTTTTTTAATGTACTTCACTCCCACCCCTTCTACAGGGACATCATTTTATTTTTACTTGCATTTTTATAGTACCTGCATTTCTGAATGTACTTCACTCTCACCCCTTCACTAATGTCCTTGCTCCCGTCAGACACACAAACTTACGGCCGCTGTTGCATTCGAAGTCTTCAAGCAGTGAAGTAAACACTGCAGTGTATAGTGTGTTTCATAAATATGGTTGCGTTTTCTATAGAAGAAAGAACCTATATTAATAATATCGTACTAAAAAATTATATTCAAGAAACGATAAATTCAATTTCAGAGAATATGCTTCAAAATGTTTTTAATAATATGCGTACTGAATTGAAGCCTGCATTGTAATGAACGGCAACCATTTTCACCAACTTGTTTAAAAATTCGGATTAGTTTTTTGAATTGAGGTGGCTAGAAGCAAAGGAATGCTAGTGACATTTGTAATAACATGAGTTAAGTGCATCCAGTGTAAGCTAAAGTATCTAAAATTTTAGTGGCAAAGGGATATTTTAATCGCATCACACATTAAAATTTAAATAAAAATTTCACCGGTTTTACGAAAGCTTAAATATTTAATCCCCATTTTCTCAAAAGTAACTTAAGTGCACTTACAGCCCTTTACTTATGACCCCCTCAATTTAAATGCACTCTCTATATTGTATGATAACATCAATAATTAATATGCTAAATAAAGTAAAGTAGACATTACATAACGAACATAGCCGCCTGAAAAGTTGAGTTTTTAGAAAAAAAAATGTTACTACTCTACTGTATTTTGATAAATTCCGTAAAAGTGATAATCAAACTGAAAATCGTAATATCGTATTTCCCTACAAGTTGTAGGCTACAACATAAATGGATACACTACTTTTCTCTCCTCCTATACCTAGTAAAATGATTTGTTTACATATTGCACTAGTAACATCAAACTCCTGTAATGGAAGGGGGCAACAGTGCTTCCGAGTATAGTTGGTAAAAATAAAGTGATGTCCCTGTACTAATGAAGTTCAACCGTCCTCCACACAGATCCAAGACCGCTCATCCAGTCATAGTAGCCTTACGGTCATAGTAAACAGTATTTACTTACTGGCTTTTAATGAACCCGGAGGTTCATTGCCGCCCTCACATAAGCCCACTATTGGTCCCTATCCTGAGCAAGATTAATCCAGTCTCTACCATCATATCCCACCTCCCTCAAATCCATTTTAATATTATCTTCCCATCTACGTGTCGGTCTCCCCAAAGGTATTTTTCCCTCCGGCCTCCCAACTAACACTCTATATGCATTTCTGGATTCGCCCATACGTGCTACATGCCCTGCCCATCTCAAACGTCTGGATTTTATGTTCCTAATTATGTCAGGTGAACTATACAATGCGTGCAGCTCTGCGTTGTGTAACTTTCTCCATTCTCCTGTAACTTCATCCCTCTTAGCCCCAAATATATTTCTAAGAACCTTATTCTCAAACACCTTTAATCTCTGTTCCTCTCTCAAAGTGAGTGTCCAAGTTTCACAACCATACAGAACAACCGGTAATATAACTATTTTATAAATTCATAGTAAACAGTACGTTCGAAAAATATGTTCGCGTTTTCCAGTGACGAAAGAGTTTTCAATATTACATCATTTTCCATTTGCCTACGTCGCATCCCGGTTTCCCCCACCTGCTTCTATTCGCCTCTCTGTAAATGCTAGTGGCTGGGCTGTCTTAGCTCTTTTCTGAGAACATTAATTTCTGTTAGGAATTGGATGTCTACGTAATATTATACCTATACAATTGTTTAAAATAACTTAAATGAAAGGGCCTCGTTAAGTAATTAACTGTCACGTGATTTCCTCCCTTTCCACGACGCTGCGACGTAACCACTTGGACGGACAGTAGATGGCATGTCTGAGTAATTTTATCTTTTCGGATCGGGCAGAAGTGAAGATTGAATTTACAGTACGTAAGGTATTTTTTATAGAGTAGGTACAGAAATATTTCAACATGAGTTACTGATACGAAGTACGAACCTGGTAATTGGAATTACGTACAATAGTCTATAGTGCGATAATATGCACAAAAGAACTGAAGCCTGTATCGAAATGAACGGCCACCATTTTCAAAAATGTGTTTAAATATCCATATTATGATTATTTTTCAATTTAACTTCATTCTCTATAGTGTACGCTAATGTGCTGTAGACAGTATAATATACACTGCATAATGGATACGTCCGCATGAAAAGCTCAGTTCGTGAGTAAAAACACACATTGTTAATACTGTACTGTATTTTGATTAAACAAAAACCTAATGAAAATTATCAAACTCAAAATCGCGATATTTCCTAGTTTACGTAAATGGATGAACTACTTTTCTTCCCTCCTATACTTAGTAAAGTGATTTGTTTTTATATTACGCCAGTATCATCGAACTCCAGTCGTGGAAGTGGGTAGCAAACGGTGTTTCCGGTTCTTAATCGTTGATCCGAAAGTATAGCCAGGTTAATACAGTATTAGAAATGTTAGTAAAAATAAAATGATGTCCCTGTATTTTACTTACGTAATCATAGGCATAGCTTTTGGTTTTAAGTTACATGGATAGATTAGACCAGCGTTTCTCAAACTATGGTCCGCGGACCAACTGTGGTCCTCGAGGTCTGCCCTTGTGGTCCTTGAAAAAAGTCAGAAGAAAAATAAAATTCAAACGAATTGCGTATCACACTATAGCTGAAAATCTCAGAGTTTGTAAATGACACATGGCAATCGCCTTTCACTTTTTCTCCCAGTACTGACATTTTATAAAATTTATTTACCCTACCCGTCTATCGACTTCCCACTCTACTCTCAGCAAAAAAAAAAAAAAAAAAAAAGAGGGATTAAAGCACTATGAACGTGGTGTTTTTCGACATCTTTTCCCTGCACATCTCGCGCCGCGCCTGTAACCCAGCTGGGGGCTACCCGAATTCATAACAGATCCACAGTACCGAACCTTTTCATGTATTTATGACTTTCTTAATAGTTTGCACATTGAAATGGTCACGTACTGTACGTCGTACACCAATAATAGAACATGCAAAATTGCATCTTCACTTGTTGAAAATCGAACATGTTTCTGCATTAGTTTTTTTTTTTTTTATATCTTATTTTCCACAAGACCATATAAGAATTTGTTTCTATTAACATTAACTTAATTAGTTAATATTAATATAAAATTAATTGAATTAAATTAATTTTAACTAATTATTTCTACATTAAAATGTAAGTATATTGATATTCAAATATGCTACATAAATGATAAATTTGCTTTCGAAGGAAACAAGAGTAAGATGGTCCGTGGAACTGTTCTGACTTAAAAAAGTGGTCCACACTTCAGAAAAGTTTGAGAAACGCTGGATTAGACGATCAAAAATCACATTTTTTTGTTTTTTGTATTTAACTACATTTGGTACAGATTGCCAAATGTTCTATATACTCTATCCTACGGTACCTCGAAATAAATTGAAATTTCTCCAGAACTACAGGAGATGGACGAAAAAAAATTTCACTTATCGAGCCACTGGCGTAGCTCTGTCAGCTAAGGCGCTTGCCTACCGATCCGGAGTTGCGCTCGGGCGCGGGTTCGATTCCCGCTTGGGCTGATTACCTGGTTAGGTTTTTCCGAGGTTTTCCCCAACCGCAAGGCAAATGTCAGGTAATCTGTGGCGAATCCTAGGCCTCATCTCGCCAAATATCATCTCACTATCACCAATCTCATTGACGCTAAATAACCTCGTAGTTGATACAGCTTCGTTAACTAAATTAAAAAATAAATCCACCTATCGTGAAACAGATACCGCTGAGTTGATTGCTACCCACAATAAGTAACTGTAGTCCCGTCGCTCTAATTTCCGGCAGCCAATCGCGTTGCAGGTCGGCTACATTTAAACGTGTGCGTCTTGTGATTCGCTGATGAAGACGTCATCCATTTCTTAAGGCTCGATATATACTTAATATAATCGCACGCCATTTTGGCTCTTTCGTTGGCGTTCGCAGAAAGCACACCAAGACGTTATTTGCCGCTCAATTATTTGCTGAATTACAGTGTGTTTGATTTATTATCATAGGAGCTACGACATGATAATGTTTAAAGGTGCGACAAATAGATTCCTCGTATGGTAGCTCGGCAACGAAAGAACAAAAATGGCGAACGATACTACCTACCTTGACTTTATAGAGCCTTCACTTCCTAATACGTAAGCAAAGAGGAGGAGTCACGTCGGAAATAACAGCGTCGCGACTATAGCTCTATTTCATTTCTTGGAGTCTTGAATAAATAATTAGAAATACGTCATTTCGCAAACACAGAGGGGCCTGGTGTTACTTTTCTCAGCGTTGATCCCCATGGAAAATAATAAGAAAAAGAAAAGAAATTCGACTGCTTACGTAATCCCGTTATTGATATGAATATTCACACGTCCCTTGATCCCAAGGAACAATTTTTTTTTTCAACTCGGCAAAGAAAATCTCTCTCTCACCTCTCAGAACTCCGGGGATAATCTGACATAACACAAACATCGCCGGGAATGTTAGAGCGGCTTCCTATCCCCTCTCCCCACTGCCAATACATCAACCGATCGCCCGTGGCCACAAACATGTTTCTCGTGGTTTATAGAAAATTGTATCGACTATTGAAAATACGGAACACAATATCCATGTACTACAATGCAATAAAGGAGAAGTGTATATAATTGGTACAGGGAGTTCTAGAAATATGTGTACTCCTCTGAATAATTATATATAAGATATCATCAGGCTGTGAGGTCAATGTCTTAGATATACCGCATGTAAAAGGACTCTATCTCTGATAGCTACAGGAAAATTCGTGGGTTGTTTAATATCAACGTTGAATTTCGAAGCTATAATGCTGAAAGTCTTTAAAGAAAACACTACTGCTACTATTACTCCTACTACTACTGCTACAAATACAATAAATGCAACTACAACTATTACTATCACTAATGTAAATACTATTATTACTATCACTAATGCAACTACTACTATTACTAAAACAACTACTACTGGTACTACAACTAATGTTACTACAGCAAATATTACTACAACTACTATTAGATTTACTACATCTAAGGTGGTAACCTACTCTTACGTAAACAAACGCCAGTTGTGTATTTCCATTGAAAGTCTAACTTCCTCTTGGAGTATCGTTGATGCTGGAATCCCTCAGGGATCTGTGCTAGGACTCACCTTTATGCCGACGATTTACAAATATATCCATATCACCCCTGACTCACTCAATGACTCCATACGCAATCATAACGAGGAGCTTGACTCTGTATCTGCATGGGTCAGAAAGTTCGGACTGACTCAATGCAGTAGAATCACAAGCAATACTAATGGAACATCAACGTTTATTGTGCAACATTACTTCTGCTCTTCCAATCAAATTAATCACCACAATAATCACTTTTGCTTCCTAAAAATCTTGAAGTTTTCTTCGATACACGTTTAAATTGAAACACCCTAATAACTAATATCGACCCTCTTTTTTGCATTTGAGGGTGTCAGAAGCAAAAGGGGATAAATGCACTTAAGTTACTTTTGAGAAAATATTTTTGAAAATCTTTGAGCTTTCGTAAATTCGTGAAATTTTAATGTGAGTTGTCGTTAAAAGATATATCCCTGTCCTAGCAATTTTTATTCTTTGGCATACTTTGGATGCATTTTACTCATTTTTTTTATAGAATTGTCACTTGTAGCCTTTTGTTTCTGATCCCCTCATTTGTATTTATACGTGTTTCATTTTCTTATTTGCTTCTTCTCTCTACTTATTTTTTATAATTGTATTCTGGTAGTGTGGTAGACAAGACCTGATGACTCTAACTCCACCAGACTAAATAAATATACACATAGACTAAATATTATTACAACTACCATTGCTTCTACTACCATCAATGTAGCTACTTGTACTACTATTACTGCTGCTTCTGCTACTTCCAGAACTACTACTATTACTAGTTCTGCTACTGTTAACAACTATTATTACTACTACAATACTAGCGCTGGACTTATAGTCCTGTGGACCCGAGTTCGATCCCGGCGTATGCCTGATTTATAGCTTGTGTTGGGCAAGCTCATGGCCCAGATAACACAGGGGTTTTCTCCGGGAGCTCCGGTTCCCCTGTGCAATCTTAACAAATCTACATCGTCATTTAATCTCTTCGTGAATGTAGCGTAGGCCAGCCTCCTATGACGCACCCTAGTCAACGACTCTGTCGGTAAATTGGTCTATACAACTAGCTTCATATTGGTGAATGACGAATAGTCAAGTACCCGCTATTATAAAATTATTATTATTATTATTATTATTATTATTATTATTATTATTATTATTATTATTATTATTATTATTATTATTATTGAACGGGTTACATCAGCTTCTTGTCTGTGTGGATGACGTGAATATGTTAGGAGAAAATCCACAGACGATTAGGGAAAACACGGAAATTTTTCTTGAAGCAAGTAAAGCTATTGGTTTAGAAGTAAATCCCGAAAAGACAAAGTATATGATTATGTCTCGTGACCAGAATATTGTACGAAATGGAAACATAAAAATTGGAAATTTATCCTTCGAAGAGGTGGAAAAATTCAAATATCTAGGAGCAACAGTAACAAATATAAATGACACTCGTGAGGAAATTAAACTTAGAGTAAATATGGGAAATGCCTGTTATTATTCGGATGAGAAGCTTTTATCATCTAGTCTGCTGTCAAAAAATCTCAAAGTTACAATTTATAAAACAGTTATATTACCGGTTGTTCTGTATGGTTGTGAAACTTGGACTCTCACTCTGAGAGAGGAACAGAGGTTAAGGGTGTTTGAGAATAAGGTTCTTAGGAAAATATTTGGGGCTAAAAGGGATGAAGTTACTGGAGAATGGAATGGAGAAAGTTGCACAACGTAGAACTGCACGCATTGTATTCTTCACCTGACATAATTAGGAATATTAAATCCAGACGTTTGAGATGGGCAGGGCATGTAGCACGTATTGCATATAGAGTGTTAGTTTGGAGGCCGGAGGGAAAAAAGACCTTTCGGGAGGCCGAGACGTAGATGAGACGATAATATTAAAATGTATTTGAGGGAGGTGGGATATGATGGTAGAGACTAAATTAATCTTGCTCAGGATAGGGACCGATGGCGGGTTTTTGTGAGGGCGGCAATGAACCTCCGAGTTCTTTAAAAACCAGTAGTAAGTAAGTATCATTATTACTTGTTTATACATGCAGACAGAACAGATTAACGCTTTTGCCGAGACATCTGTAATGAAGATTTTTTTTCCTTGCCTGAAGTCACCTACAGATGGCTCTACAATCAATTTCTAGCCGTTTATTGGGCAGTCTGTACTAACAGGAATTGTTTCTAGCTTTCACAATGCCGTACATTCAGTTTTATTTGTAATAAACAGAATGAGAATGCGCTTTGTTTGCAAAACCCCAGTTCGTTTCCATATCACGGTAAAAATCAATTTTGATTAGTACAAACATATTATGAATGCATCTCTGCATATGTACAGGTTATCGCCTGCAAATTAATTTGTGCCTGTAAACCATATTTTACTTTTAGACAACGTGGAAATCACAACTACATTTCGAAAAAAACACTAGTTTTTTTTATCGGAGAAATGACTAATTTGGCAGCAGTGGATCTCCATGCATTCGCTCTACAGTGTCCTGCCATTGAGATTTATGCGACGTTGTCTAGTTGAATTTATAAGGTAGCTCGGCGTGGTAAATATTCTTACTTCTTTCCCGTACAAAAGATGAAAAGAGAACGTTTCAGTGCTTGGTGGTTGTGTGATTGTGTTTGATTGTATGTAGGTTATGATATGTATGAAATAAATTGAAGACCATCATGTATGTTGCATTATCGTAGACAGCGGATGCGGGATGACTTATCGTTGAATGTAGGTGCATATTTACTATACGTTACATTTTTTTTCATTCAGACCATTGGCTGAACAGGTTTTAAACGTAAACAGACGACGTCAACATGCTACTGTATCTCCGTACAGTCAGAAGAAAAAGAAAAATGTAGTACTGTAGTACATACCTTGCAAGGTTCAGTCCTCGTCATCATTGATGCAATTACCAGCGTTGCAGTAAACGACGATATTATATTCTCGTAAGTTTTCGAAGCTGAATCGTCTTCGCCTATCGCTTAAACAGATTTTGTATCGATAGAATTTCTGAAGAAAACCTCTAAAATGGGGATCACTCAATTTCTTTAGAGGAATATTTGTACTGAGCATCATGTTGCAAGTGTCGTTTAGACCCGCAAAACTAAATGATGATGATGATGATGATGATGATGATGATGATGATGATGATGGTTCCTCAGATTTCATATCAACGCATTTCCTGTGCGATGCACTGTTGCAATGTTTCTCTATAGCCTGAGTTTTTCTGGTTTTTATTTCAATTTTACATACATTACACACGATAATGTCTTCGTTAATACATAAAATGTCAATCTCATACTTCTTAATTGCATTTCGTATCTCTGAGCGAATTTAACGTTTTGCCATTATGAATGGATCAGCACAACATATTCAACGCGTACTAAATACTTGAGCGGGATAACACAACTGCACACATTGCGTTGCAATGTTACTATGAACGGACCGGGGTTCCTTCGTTTTGTACGCTGCTGTACTCGCCAGGTACACAAAAGACGGACGGCGCGGCACGTGCCATATACTCTGATACGAAACAACTTCACTTTTCCTTAAGTGATCCCGCATCCACTGCCTAATCGTGACAGACTATCTTAAATTTACTGACCATATTGGGAGTTATATCAATGGCTTCTCAAAACACGCTGTGTAATGTTTAATATAAAACAATTTTTATCTCGAGAAATAAGCAAAAACGAGCAAAATTTTACTAAACGTATTTCTTCGAAATATCTAATAAATAAATAAATAAATAAATAAATAAATAAATAAATAAATAAATAAATAAATAAATAAATAAGTAAATAAATAAGTAAGTAAATAAATGAGTAAGTAAGTAAATAAATAAGTAAATAAATGAGTAAGTAAGTAAATAAATAAGTAAATAAATGAGTAAGTAAGTAAATAAATAACTAAATAAATGAGTAAGTAAGTAAATAAATAACTAAATAAACGAGTAAGTAAGTAAATAAATAAGTAAATAAATGAGTAAGTAAGTAAATAAATGAGTAAGTAAATAAATGGGTAAGTAAATAAATGAGTAAGTAAGTAAATGAGTAAGTAAATAAGTAAGTAAATAAGTAAATAGGTAAGTAAGTAAATAAGTAAATAGGTAAGTAAGTAAATAAGTAAGTATATAAATAAATAAATAAGTAAATAAATAAGTAAGTAAATAAATGAGTAAGTAAGTAAATAAATAAGTAAATAAATGAGTAAGTAAGTAAATAAATAACTAAATAAATGAGTAAGTAAGTAAATAAATAACTAAATAAACGAGTAAGTAAGTAAATAAATAAGTAAATAAATGAGTAAGTAAGTAAATAAATGAGTAAGTAAATAAATGAGTAAGTAAGTAAATGAGTAAGTAAATAAGTAAGTAAATAAGTAAATAGGTAAGTAAGTATTAATTGTAATCTTATTGTTCATGTTATAGTTGTAATCCCCTGGTAGAGGGGCAGAGAAGGCCTGACGGCCTTATCTCTACCAGGTTAAATAAATAAATAAATCTAAATCTAAATCTAAATAAGTAAGTAAATAAGTAAGTATATAAATAAGTAAGTAAATAAGTAAGTAAATAAGTAAATAAGTAAGTAAATAGGTAAGTAAATAAGTAAATAAGTAAGTAAATAAATAAGTAAGTAAATAAGTAAGTAAATAAGTAAGTAAGTAAATAAGTAAATAATCTTCTGAAATTAATGGCATTACTTCTGGTTCATCTGTCTGTATACGTAATCGTTTGTATACACACTATATGACAGTTATGTAATGTAATTGACGCAGTGAATTTTTAAATTTTGAGTAGAGCGATTTTATTAACACCCTGTATTTAGTAGATGCAGTGTAGTATTAATACATTCTTCCTGACTGTAATTAGAACACGCAAAGTTCATATTTTACGCAATATCGGTTAACCTTTGCATTAGACGTGCCATCATCAAACAGTATTTTTAAGTCAAAGGTATGTTTTGTGTTTGTAAAACTTGAAATGATACATTGGTCTGTCTATGGAATAGCCGGCCATATATTAATACAATATGGAACGGAGACAGAAAGTGTAGCTTTTCCTCTTTAGTTCCACTGCCGGTATCGACATCAAGGAGAAAAGTCTATTGAACAAACGCATGTTTTTAGTGTCTGGGACGAGCCATCGTCTGCTGCTGTAATGATAGTATTTCTGGGTATAAATCAGACCTGAGTTAAAATTCCTGCAGAAAAGGGGTCTACCGGCGCGGTGTAGCTTGGGCGGTAGAGCATTTGCGTAATGATACGAGACTATTCGGGCTGGGGTTCGATTCAAACTTGTGCTGATCAATTATTATTATAGTTGATACAATGTTACGCGGTATACTGAATTAAAACTTCAAATTTTTTCCTCATTACACGATCAGCTGCTTAAATTGGGTGATTTTATAGCTGTTAGGTTCGCTACACTACTAATAACATTTCCTCAAATACACGCATATTACAGTTATCACGATAGTTAGCCATTTTGTAACTGTTCCGTTGGCACAATTTGGGATGTTGTACCGTACAAGCAGGCTACTGTAAGAAACTAACTTCACTAATTCAAATAGTAGTATATCGTGTGCATATTTTATATCGCGATTTAATATAAGGTAATACTTACTTACTTACTTATGGCTTTTAAGGAACCCGGAGGTTCATTGCCGCCCTCACATCAGCCCGCCATCTGTCCCTATCCTGAGCAAGATTAATCTATTCTCTATCATCATATCCCACCTCCCTCAAACCCATTTTAATATTATCTTCCCATCTACGTCTCGGCCTCCCCAAAGGTCTTTTTCCCTCCGGCCTCCCAACTAACACTCTATATGCATACGTGCTACATGTCCTGCCCATCTCAAACTTCTGGATTTAATGTTCCTAATTATGTCAGGTGAAGAATACAATGTGTGCAGTTCTGCGTTGTGTAACTTTCTCCATTCACCTGTAACTTTATCCCTTTTAGCTCCAAATATTTTCCTAAGCACCTTATCCTCAAACGCCCTTAATCTCTGCTCCTCTCTCAAAATGAAAGTCCAAGTTTCACAACCATACAGAACAACCGGTAGTATAATTGTTTTATAAATTCTAACTTTCAGATTTTTTGACAGCAGAATGGATGACAAAAGCTTCTCAACTGAATAATAACAGGCATTTCCCATATTTATTCTGCGTTTAACTTCTCCTCCCGAGTGTCATTTATGTTTGTTACTGTTGCTCCAAGATATTTGAATTTTTCCACCTCTTCGAAGGATAAATCTCCAATTTTTATATTTCCATTTCGTACAATATTCTGGTCACGAGACATAATCATATACTTAGTCTTTTCGGGATTTATTTCCAAACCTATCGCTTTACTTGCTTCAAGTAAAATTTCCGTGTTTTCCCTAATCGTCTGTGGATTTTCTCCTAACATAATCACGTTATCCGCATAGACAAGTAGCTGATGTAATATGTAAGGTAATATATTGCGAAATATAATTATTACAATGTCATTTAGTTTTACAAAGAAAAATATTTTTTAAGCCGTGAACATTTATTTAGTAACATGTAGTGCTTTAGGTTCAATGTTGGTTGCATTGAGATGTCAGACATATTTGATCTTTAGTTCCTCACCATATGTTGTTCTGAATGTGGAATTTTTTTCGAGATTTTCTCGAACTATAAGGCAAATATAGGGTAATGGTATGTAGAATACTTGGACTCACCTTTCGAAATGCCATCTTGCTGTCTTAAATTTCATCTACGCTAAATAAGCGTCGATACAGCATTCTTAACCGGTTGAAAAATTACAGCTTAGCTGACGGCGTCTGTATCAATTACTGGATTATTTAGCGTCGATGGGGTTTGTGATAGCGAGATAGTATTTGGCGAGACGAGGCAAAGGATTCGCCACAGATTACCTGACATTCGCCCTACAGTTGGGAAAACCTCGGCAAAAACCCAACCAGGTAATCAGCCCAAACGGGAATCGAATCCATCCCTGAGTGCAATTTGGGATCGACAGAGTCGTCTTAGTTGACTGAGCTACGCCGTATCTCGTCGAAAGTTACCCAGCACTTGTTAATGAGTCGAGAGAAAACGCCGGAAAAAACCACGACCAGACAACTTGTCTTAACCGGGACTTGAACCCGGATCCGCTCGTTTTACGATCAGACATGATAACCGTTACTCCACAGCGGTGGACTGCTATAGTGTAAATAATATTAAACCGTACAATACCTCGTTTCCTCCTATACCAAATTCACATTAATATAAAGTCTGTAAGTTTTTTAAGTTATTTGAGCGTTTTTAAAGGATTTTAGATCATAAATGCCAAATTTTAGAACTTTTTTTTTTGTAATTTACAGGCTATCAAAATCCTAGCCCTAGCTGTCATGAGCTGTAACTATAATAGTACATTATGCAACGAGCCTATAATGATAGTAATTAAGAATCGAGTATGGATATCTATGAAACGAGCGCAAGCGAGTTTCATAATTTTCATACGAGCTTCTTAATTACCATTATAGGCGAGTTTCATACGACTTTTTATGCTCGACCATATTTCTAACTTGAAATTACCGGTATTCAGATGTATACATTTTATTTGTATCTGACAAGATTGGAAGTGACCTTGTTCTAGGTCGTGAATTGTGAGATGTGCTCAGACGCGAAAGTATTGATTTTTTCCGAGGAACAATAATGTCATTGACCTTGACGTAGTCCCGTTAAACTTGATAATATTATAATATTATAACCTAGATTATTGAATGAAAAACGAGATGACAAATTGAATTTATTTGAATACTATTTACAATTAACGCTAATTATTATAGTAACAGAACATAACCTTCTGCGACAGTATTGGATTTCCAGCCTCCGTGACTTTTCACTAATTCCCTTTCGATTGCATATGCGAGAATAATCGATACTTGCGGTTTTATAACGGTAGAAAGCTGACCTGTCATTGGCTGAACAGTTGTAACCTGAATCGTCATTGGCTAAAAGACCTGACCTTTAATGAGTAGGTGTACTTTAATGACATGCATTAAAGGTCTCTAC
Source organism: Periplaneta americana (assembly GCF_040183065.1). Taxonomy (NCBI): domain Eukaryota; kingdom Metazoa; phylum Arthropoda; class Insecta; order Blattodea; family Blattidae; genus Periplaneta; species Periplaneta americana. The sequence goes on along the minus strand of NC_091117.1, from coordinate 15,638,514 downwards.
CAGATGTATAATTACTACATTTCGGCATGGTCGAGCATAAATAATTACACGGGATGAAATCCGCCACTGACTGACGAAAAGTACTTTCCTGTTTATGATTGTAGATGAAGAATTGTCCACGTCTCGTAGAGTTTTGATGACGTCAATAGGAGACATGCTGTACTAAACTGAATAGAACAGATGCTCGTATAAACACGGTTTACCTGTCCATTCCCATATTTTGATGGCTGAACCCCTTAAAATCGGAGGGGAAAAGCGTAACTGATGACTTGTAAAAGTACAGTTGGTAACACTGTGACATGGACACACAAACAACAACGGGGGACTGAATACATACCATTTCAATTGATTGAAAACACAAAAGGTCTTTCAAATGACGTTTCCAAATGACTTGCCATTTATCCCTCGGATATATTTTTTCGCTCGTATTTCATTTCAGTCCCCTCATTTCAATATACAATCATTTTTATCCAACGACGGTTACTTTCATCCCTATCCGTTGACGTCAGGCGTTCCTACCAACTGTCAGGCAAACCTATGCAGATCACTTAGCTGTAATTGTTGTTGACCTTGATCCTTATTTATTTAAGTGATTTATACCTTCATACAAGAGGGATTCGTGTTAAAAACAGTTGCTGTAGATTTGCGATTTCGTTTCAGATAGCTTCGAGAAGATTCACTTGAAATGCTTTAAGGGTATATATACGTGATGGACCAAAAATATTACTAGAAAATGCAAGCTCTAAATTTCTAGAATTTTATAAGAAAATGAACTCACAATTGAACACAAATTACAAGGTACCACAACAAGACTTATTACAACTTAAATATCTGATAAAAGTGTAAAAAAAGGTTACTAAGCAAAAAAATTCTGCAGTTACATCATTTGGTAACCATACCATTGTTACGGTCTCTCCGACATCTTTAATATTTTTCCTGCATGTAATAAACACTTATTTCTGAAAATTAGACTACTCTCAGACATGTAGAGTTGTTTATTTTAATACAATTAATTTTTTATTTGTCCTATATAAAATATATTAAAATTTACATAATTTTTGTGACATAATTTTTCTATTTTCAAAGAAATGAGCATTATTGTAGTCTATCTTTTGCATAAATGTATGTTGAATCAGTGTACAAAATTTCATAGTTCTATCTCTAATGGTTGTGGAGTTATGAAATAATATGTTTGAAAATTTTTAAATTTTGGAAAATTTAACTTAAAGTAATTAAGTGAATACTAAAAAAAATATTATTAGTAACTTTTTTATACTTTTATCAGATATTTAAGTTGTAATAAGTCTTGTTGTAGTACCTTGTAATTTCTGACCAATTGTGAGTTCATTTTCTTATAAAATTTTAGAAATTTAGAGCCTGCATTTTCTGATCATATTTGTGGTCGTTCACGTACATATACCCTTAACGTGTAAATGCTTAACTAAACCTTAAACGTGATTTTATTGGGTTGATGCAAAAGTTTTCAAAGGGGGATCCGTGTTAAAAAACAGTTGCTGTAGATCTGTGATTTCGTTATCAGATAGACTTGGAGAAGATTTACTTGAAATGCTTTAACGTGTAAATGCTTAACTAAGCCTTAAACTTGATTTTATTGGGTTGATGCGAAATTTTTCAAAGGGGGATGCGTGTTAAAAACAGTTGCTGTAGATCTGTGATTTCGTTATCAGATAGACTTGGAGAAGATTCACTTGAAATGCTTTAACGTATAAATGCTTAACTAAGCCCTAAACTTGATTTTATTGGATTGATGCGAAATTTTTCAAAGGGGGATGCGTGTTAAAAACATTTGCTGTAGATCTGTGATTTCGTTATCAGATAGACTTGGAGAAGATTCACTTGAAATGCTTTAACGTGTAAATGCTTAACTAAGCCTTAAACTTGATTTTATTGGGTTGATGCGAAAGTTTTCAAATGGGGATGTGTGTTAAAAACATTTGCTGTAGATCTGTGATTTCGTTATCAGATAGACTTGGAGAAGATTCACTTGAAATGCTTTAACGTGTAAATGCTTAACTAAGCTTTAAACTTGATTTTATTGGGTTGATGCGAAAGTTTTCAAATGGGGATGTGTGTTAAAAACATTTTCTGTAGATCTGTGATTTCGTTATCAGATAGACTTGGAGAAGATTCACTTGAAATGCTTTAACGTGTAAATGCTTAACTAAGCCTTAAACTTGATTTTATTGTGTTGATGCGAAAGTTTTAAAATGGGGATGTGTGTTAAAAACATTTGCTGTAGATCTGTGATTTCGTTATCAGGTAGACTTGGAGAAGATTCACTTGAAATGCTTTAACGTGTAAATGCTTAACTAAGCCTTAAACTTGATTTTATTGTGTTGATGCGAAAGTTTTAAAATGGGGATGTGTGTTAAAAACATTTGCTGTAGATCTGTGATTTCGTTATCAGGTAGACTTGGAGAAGATTCACTTGAAATGCTTTAACGTGTAAATGCTTAACTAAGCCTTAAACTTGATTTTATTGGGTTGATGCGAAAGTTTTCAAAGAGGGATGCGTGTTAAAAACAGTTGCTGTAGATCTGTGATTTCGTTATCAGATAGACTTGGAGAAGATTCACTTGAAATGCTTTAACGCGTAAATGCTTAACTAAGCCCTAAACTTGATTGCATTGATTTGATGCGAAAGTTTTCACTTTTTTTTTTTTTTTTTTTTTTTTTTTTTTTTTTTTTTTTTTTTTTTTTGCTGTGGAACAGTTTTTACTTGGTATGAATAGAAGACAGAAAATAGTCAGTAATACAATCTCCTACGAAACCTTCTCAACGGAATAATAAAACGCATTTCTCATATTTATTCTGCGTTTAACTTCCTCCGAGTGTCATTTATATATTTTGTTACTCTTGCTCCAAGGTATTTTAATTTTTACACCTTTTTAAAGGGTAAATTTCCAATTTTCATATTTCTGTTTTCGTACCATATTCTGGTCACGAGACATAATCATATTCTTTGTCTTTTCGGGATTTACTTCCGAACCTATCTCCTTACTTGCTTCAAGTAAAATTCCCTAATCGTTTGTGGATTTTCTTGTAACATATTCACGTCATCCGCATAAACAAGTAGCTGATGTAACCCGTTCAATTCCAAACCCTCTCTGTTTTCCTAGACTTTTCTAATGGCATATTCTAAAGCAGTGTTAAAAAGTGAAGATGATGGTGCATATCTTTCTTTGCTATAGCCCGCATTGACTCTAATAACTCTGTTATGCGTAAGGTTCAAACAATGATTGAATCTCCACAGTGATTGAATATTAGATGCATCTTTATACAAACTTTTTACTCAGAATAGTCCCATACTACCACTCATCTAAAGTATCTACTACTATTCTTGAATCACCCTGTATAACGTACCTATTCACAGAACTGGTGGACTTCTTAGCATTTCAATAGTAGCGGAAACAGTGAGTGTGTTGAGAATCTAAGAATACATATTTATAGGATGTGTATACATGACCATAGGAGTCGACTTGAACTTGTTTCCATCTTGCCGGTAATGTTTACCTGTCAGTGATTAATTCCCTGTTTACGTGGCTCGATTCATTTGAATTATAGTTCCGCTAATCGTCGGTGGATGCCGCTTCTGCTGCTCCACTCTTAATAGCGCTGCACGCAACGGATTAAGTAAACACTTGGAAGAAAAACAAGAACTCAGCGGGTTCTGTGTAATGGCAAGTCCACAGCATGCCAGTCGGTTGTTTCATATAAACAGGTAATTGTTACGTCAGACTGAAGGCAAAATTTCGGTCTGTAGTCCTCGGCTACAGATTCGTTTAGTTGCAATATAAACTCAAGTCTTAACGTTTTTCTTTTTTTTTTTCTGCTGTTGTTTTATTTCTTTAAATTTACTTTCCTTCTTGTTTTCTGCTCCTTTTCTTTTCCTTCATTGTCATTGTTCTCTTTGTGACCGTTTTTATTCTCCTTTTGTTATGCCTTTCATTCAGAATATTTTTCGTTTTCTTTTACAACATTCATTTCTCGTCTATCTTCTTTTCATTTGCTTCCTTGACTCCATCTCTGTTTTCTTTTTTAGATTCTTTCACCTCTTTTATTCTCATTTTTCCATTTGGTTTCTTTTCCCATCATGTTCCATTTTGTGCCCGCCTTTATTCTCTTTTCCAATGGCTTCCATTAATTTATTTTGTGCGAGATCGTGCGTATTTGCTTCGTTTCCGCACAAAACCAATCCGCGGTAAATATAAAATTCCACATTCAGTATTCCCAACCTAACACACATAACAATTTCCCTCTTCTTGCCGCTTAAGTGACATATTGATTTTACTGCTTTAGGCTTTTAACATATTATTTTTAGAGACGTTCAATATAATAATAATTATAAATTGGAAACTTACCACTGCAATTTCACCTAAATTGCATTGTTAATTATTTTTTTAAATATTTGCAAAAATTAAGTAAACTCTATAACTCCACTAAAGTTACTGCATTCGTGATGCATGTAACATTAAAGAAGCCGTTTGTTTTAAGTTCGCATTTATAGACTGGGGGGGGGGGAGACACGTATATCACGGACTGCTGGAGTATAGTAAACACAGAAAATATTTTAAAGCAACAATGTTGAAGATAGATATTTTTGTTCTGAAAATTTGCCGTCATTAAACGGAAAACAAGATGGAGATTTCATTGCAACTAATTAGAAATTCCTCTTTCAGGTATGTAATAAACTATCTTCGCACAAAATAATGTACGATACACGAGCGGTATGTTTTCTTTAAATTCTCGGAAATTAAAAAAGCTCAACTACGTTTCGCTTTTTCAAACTTTTCCTCGAACATGAAAATTTCAACATACCGCTCTTGTAACGCATATTACTATTTCGTGTTTTAGCGACGTTCAATTCTCGTCTCTTCTTTTCATTTGCTTCCTTCACTCTGACTGTTTTCTTTTTAGTTCCTTTCCCCTCATTTATTCTCATTTTTACATTTGGTTACGCTTTCCTTCCTGTTTCATTTTGAGCCCGCTTTTATTCTCTTTTTCTCTGGCTTCCATTAATTTATTTTCCGTGTTCTTTTACAATGTTTGTTTATCGTATCTCCTCTTTTCATTTGCTTCCTTGACTCATTATCTGACATTTTTACAACACATGGGCACGTATCTTTTGCTTATGATGTAACGGTAGTTGCTTTGTTAATTCATTTCCTTACAAACAATTTCCATGCGAATATTTTCAAAATTTTCAATACACTATCTTCAGTAATACGTATATACGGTATATTAGATTTACGAAAACATTCTGTAAGGCTACTAAATAAATAGGCCTGTATCTGAAAATTTCACTTTTCTATTAAAAAAACTTGAGAAAATATTTCTTTTGAATAAAAAAAAATCAAACTTGTGAAAAATGAGCATTAAAATTAAAACTTACATTCTTATGATGCACTTATACTTCTCAGACAAATATATAAAAATTAACATGGATACAGTTTTAATAAGTTCTCTTCCCTTTATCCATTGAATCATTGCTGGCCATTCCTGAATATAGCTTGACCAAGCGGCATATACCACCTCTTTCGTCTGTCTCTTTCTTTTCCGCTGTAAAGCGCTCAGGCTCCCCTGAGCTCTAAAGCGCGCGCTTGCTCCTGTGGGCATCAATTGACATGACTGGCATACGGTACTTACAACACTAGTGATTAAAGAGGCAATATTCGTTTTCGAAAAAATTCCTTTTTTTTTTTCGTGCGCCTAGTTCTCGTTTAGGTTCATGAATATCCACTTTACTCGTCTCTAATATTCTGCATACTGTATGTTTCCCTTTCCATCTCTTAAGGGCGCTCAGTATTATAAGTTTATGCTATTATTTATTATAAATTTAATTAAATTATGAGGTAAGAAAATACTGAATTATATTAAATTATACCTTCTAGCTTATAGAAAATAAACTTATAAATATAATTTTTACACGCACAGAAAACCAACACGCTGAAGAACGTAAGCAGTTGTAGCATATGACGTAATATATAGCCCTATAACAAGTTGTGCGGCATGGAACGCTCCTGCCATCTAACGGTAATACTTTGCATAATATATCCCTGTAGAAGCCGCCGGCGTGGGTCGAACTACTGTGCCTTAATTCGCTATTTACTTGCTTTGTGTCGACGAGTAACTTTTTATAATTTATTTTACGACGCTTTATCAACTGCAACGAGTAGCTTACATTGTGGGCTAGAGACCACAGAATTCCGTATTAACTTCGAAAAAATAGTGATAAAAATATATTTTACGTTTTATCGTTAAATAGTTGTAAGATAATCGCAATAATTTCGTATAAATTGGAAAGGGATTTTTAAGTGAACCTACATTACGCATTAGACGTTAAAATAATGATAAAAAAAGGTTTCATACATCAATTTATTCAACAGATGCGCAACACATTTTAACACAACAAATGTAAATTCAGGATAATTCAACATGAGAGTTTGTAATGCCTCAGTCACGTCAAATTCAACATTGAAAGCGTTGGATGATTGTTTCTAAAGTATTCCTAAGTAAGAAATGCTACACTGCAATCTGTACTTTTTTTATCCTCGAAGTTTTAACCCTTTCTGTGAGTGCATTAACACTACTAACATTTATCTATGCAATATTTGCTGGGTCGTATAATTCACTTAAGTTTACAAACAATGAATTTGAATCATGTAACTCGTATTTTTCAATTTTCTGAATCATCAGTTTACTGACATGCTTAAATAATTTTTATAGTTCAGTCTTTCAGTCCAAACTGAAATGGTTAATTAATTTGCCTACCGACTTCCTCACATTATTTTAAATTACTGTATTCATTCTACACTTCATGTAATTATTCGAAAATCAGTGGCCACCGCCTACTTCTCCGCACCGCTGACCATGACTAACGACGCATAAGTAAACAAACCCTTACCAATAATAAAATAACAGCAAACTTGTTTCATCGGACAACATTTTCGCTTCCTGCTTATAAGGAAAAAAACATAGTCTATACAACGAAAAGCTGCTGACAAAAGGAGTGCGGAAATGTCTGCACAACTATCACAGATGTATTTTAAATAACAGCTCTTTGGTGGATACTTGAGTGCATCGATAAGCTGAGAGACTATTTTGAAAAACAATTTGAACTTGAGTTTGTCGTGTAATGCTTACGAACAAATATAGCCTGGATAAAATTGTAACCCCTTAAGTAGTAGCTCGGAAACTTTCTACACAGCATTTCTTTTTCCTTTGCTCTGTTTCATAATAGGAATTTCCGCAAGTTTAGTAAATAAAACTACGATAAATCTCGCCTCTGTTAGAATATTCTGACGGCGAGCCAGGTGCGTTGCCTAGGAGATAATTGGCGCAATGGAGTTGCCCATTAACAGAAGTGAATGGAGCATGCGCTCTAGCAGCAGCTGCTTGTCTCTTGTTTTCTTTTGCTTTTGTTTCCATAGCAGTTCCCTTTCCCTTTTAGTGAAAGCGTGAGGATACGGAATGAAATAACAGATGACAACACAAGTTCTCTCTGTTGAAAATGTAATCTCTAATATCTGGGCGGTGATCTTCGATTACACTTGACAAATTTTTACTTTTTGTCTTGCTCCGAAATAAAAATAGCTGAATATTACTAATACATGTGTCTTAACCCTTAGTTGCCTGACGGTACTTAGAAGTACCGTGATTTATTTTGCATACTGGAAGACCTGGAAGAATAATAAACCGCCAGAAATTGCGTGCAACCTGATAAATAAAATCCATCAAGGATACTGACAGTACTGTACATAGAAATACGACCATTTTTAAAATTAAAAAAAAAATAAAATAAAAAATAAATAAAAAATGAAAAATTTCTGAAAAAATTACTGTATGTTTTGAATTCATATTCTAACAACATTCACTAAAGAAAACGGATTTATTTTAATTTTTTCTTACGTTCGGCAACAAAGGATTAAATCTGAATTTAAAATCCAAATTGCCCCATCATGTACCATTTTCCGGGGAAAATGAATTGAATTTTTTTTTATGACAAAACTTATTTGCTTTTAATTTTTCATTGCTATTGATAAAATTGTCCCGCGCCGTGGCGTCGTGGTCTAAGGCATCCTGCCTAGGCCTCGCATTACGGAATGCGCGCTGGTTCGAATCCTCATGGGGGAAGAAATTTTCTCATGAAAGTTCGACCAGTGTATGGGACCGGTGCCCACCCAGCATCGTGATGCACTTGGGGAGGTACGATAGGTAGCGAAATTCGGTTACGCAAACCAGCTATAACGGCTGGGGGGCTCATCGTGCTAACCGCACGATACCTCCATTCTGGTTGGATGATCGTACACCTCTGCTTCGGCATGTGGCCGTGAGGAGCAGCCGGCTGGTAGGTCTTGGCCTTTCATGGCCTGTAGCGCCACGGATTATTATTATTATTATTATTATTATTATTATTATTATTATTATTATTATTGTTATTATTAAAATTACAACACTCTAGGGATTAAAAATTCCTCATAGTACTTGAAAAATGTGTACTGGATACAAAAATGATGTTACATAGTTTAAAACACAACAACAATAAAATCATTTCATGCATGTAATGAGAAAAATCTCGGAATTTGAAGTTACATTTAAAATAATTTTCTGGATGACTTCTGTTTATAACTAGATCCAGAACTGTATTTTACAAGGAACCAGCAATATTCTGCAAGCATGCTGGATGATGATCTTCCCTTATATCGCCTTTCCATTTCAGATATTTCTTGATGAAATATTTCCCCATGCTCGTCGCTTACCGCTCCAAAGTTAGGAAGAAAGAAATCCAAATGAGAATGTAAAAAATGTATTTTGAGAGACACATTTCACTCTATTTTGTCATATTATGGTTTCCACAACAAGTTCTATGTAATTCTCTGCCCTAGAATTTCCAAGGAAATTTGAGCAAATGTCTTTGAAAGCGCACCATGCCATTCTTTCTCTAACGGAAAGTTTTTCCTCAAACAAAGGGTCGGTCATATCTGTTTATTTATTACAAGTACAAAATAACATGCAAACAACCATAAGAAACCGGAAATAAGTCACAAACTCATAAAATGCATTAGCTTTTGTTTTGGTTTATACCCCCAACCGGTCCATTCCTGTGGAGTAACGGTTAGCGCGTCTAGCCGCGAAACCTGGTTCGATTCCCGGTCGGGGCAAGTTACCTGGTTGATATTTTTCCGGGGTTTTCCCTCAACCCAATACGAGTAAATGCTGGGTATCTTTCGGTGTTGGACCCTGGATTCATTCACCGGCATTATCACCTTCATCTCATTCAGACGCTAAATAACCTAAGATGTTGATAAAGCGTCGTAAAATAACCTAATAAAATAAAATACCCCCAACCTGCGCCAGTTGTTTTCTGGGGGCAGTACTAATCGGAAATTGAAATCATAGCAAATCTTAAAAACCCGACGTGATACGAAGAAAAGAGTTGCATTTTCGGATTCAGCGCACATCAAACCATAAGGGACATATTGTTTTAAGTCGGAGCAAAATTCTTGTTGTTCGGTGTTATGTAATAGAATTGTGGGTATTTATACAGGGTCACTCATGAAAAAGAACAAATGCTTTCAATGCTGGATTCTCAGAGCTCGAAACAACGCATGTCAAAGTGAAATTAGTGTTTAATAATACTACCTAGAAGACCGATCATCGGTCGGTAAAAGGGGCTGAGGGCGTATAATACTCTATATTTTGTATTTTATTTCCAAATATTGTGGGTGCTATTCGTAGACATTTCGCTAGCCCGCGCTACGAGCGTGCTAAACTAGCCCCGGCTATCGACTGATTACTTGTACAAGATTCATATCATATCTTATCCCTAAAACTGGTTTATGAATACGAAAAACGTTAGTTCGCTGATCATCCACCGGAAGCCCGCGCTAAGAATGTCTATGAATATGGCCCTGTAATACTAAGTCAAAATTATCAGGATTAAGTCATCAGAGAACCTTACGCTCTGTAGCTATTCCGCTGCGGTGTTCAATTCCTCCATGTTGTCATGGTAACTGTCACTGCTTTCTTTTTTCATGGTGGAGTAACGCTTTCAGTGAACAGTAGTGAAAAATTTGTTGTGGGCTGAATAATTTCGCAATATCGCTTCATATGAAGGGAAAATAAGTATATTGCATGCCCTTAATGAATTACTTTTCTTATCATAGATACAAACTCTTTATTCGTAAACATAAACAAAAATAAAAACATTCAAACCAACACAACTGTAGTTTCATTCCCGAAACTCGGTTACGTATGAAACATAAATTTCTCATATTATTACAATGTACCGAAGTACATATGATATTTCCATGCAGATATTCTGCGTCATCATACGATGAAAGAGTAATGGAACGGAGAAAAATTCTCTCCGGCGCCGGGATTTGAACCTGGGTTTTCAGCTCTACGTGCTGATGCTATATCCACTAAGCCATACCGGATACAACCCCAGCGTGGGACAGAATTGTCTCTGATTGAGTTCCAACTCTTGGGTTCCCTCTAGTGGCCGCCCTCTGCACTACGTCATAGATGTCTATGAACATAGGACTGAAGTCCACACATGTGCTGAGGTGCACTCGTTATGAGTGACTAGTTGGCCGGGATCCGACGGAATAAGCGCCGTCTTAAATCACGAAGTGATTTACGCATATCATATATCATTACAATGTACCGAAGTACATATGATATTTCCATGCAGATATTCTGCAATCAGAGACAATTCTGTCCGACGCTGGAGTTGTATCCGGTGTGGCTTAGTGGATAAAGCATCAGCACGTAGAGCTGAAAACCCGGGTTCAAATCCCGGCGCCGGAGAGAATTTTTCTCCGTTCCATTACTCTTTCATCGTATAAATTTCTCAACGAAGCTATAGCGAACCTTTGAAATATCGTTGTATTTAGTTTTTAAATAATGTGGAAGGTGTAGTTACAATTAATTTCTCTCATATAAAGCTTGTTATATTTCCGGAAAGGAGAACAACAGTAATTGAAATATCCGACTGTTCATTTCTGTGACAAATACATGAGTGCTGTGTGTTAGTTTGGCTCTGTTGTTTGATAAATCAGTAACTTTTATGGTTTTATGACGTATTGATTGATCACACTGGTTTGCCACTTTGAAAATGTCAGTATTTCTGATGAATTAGTCCTGTGAAGTTTATTGACGTGTTTCTTTGGCACTGAAACATAGCGGGCCTGTTTATTTAATACATTTCACATTATTCGTGACACACAGTACCGCGGGAGGGAATGTAATGATGACGTATATTGCCTATTTGTGAGATACATGTGAAGGCCGTGACCAAACATTTGTAAATCTTCTGTACAATATGCAAAGTAATGTACGCTATCAATCACAAACTTTCTTACCAGTGATAAAAAAAATTACCGAAGAAATATCACCTGTTATACAATTCCAGATGCCTACAGCCCGATACTCCCTATCTACGTGGAGTGAAAGCTTTTTTTTGTATTTTTTTTTTACTTCCTCCAGTTAAAAGCCGATATAATTGAATTCTGGGAAGAGTGAAATTATTAATCTGTATACCCGATCTACAAGGGGGGAAAAATTGTAACGTTTTGACATTAAAGTTTTTTTCAGTAAACTTTGTCGCCTTTCGTGGTACCATGCTAACGTAAGTGTCAGATGAATTTCGCGCCTTGTGAAAAGAGAGGGCCCGGATTCAAATACTAGTTTGGACAAGTTACATGGTTTAATTTTTTCCGGGATTTTCCCTCAACCGATTAAAAGAAAATCCTGGTTTACTTTCGACGTTGGATCCTGGACTCATTCCGCTGGCATTATCACATTCATTTCATTGTGCGTTAGATAAAAATAACAGTTGATAAAGCGTCGTAAAATAATCAATTAAAGAAAGATTTTCCAATCGGTCCGTTTCGCTTCACTATTTAATTATCGGATAGATTTCTCTAGAGTACATTCGGTGGGACGGCCAAATTCGAAGTGGGACAAGTGGTCAACAGGCTTGGAGCTTACATATTCTCAGGCCTAAACTCCCTTACAATTACGCGTTTTCACGTAAATTTTAAAGTTTCTCCTATTTCATTCTTTCCACTTATCATTTATATGCAGTGTACTGATCATTTCAAATTTATATAATCGACTTGCCATTACACAGAGACCATAGCAGTATCCTGGGGCTGTTTGCTGATGATTCAGCCTTTATGACGTCATCATTATATCAGCTAGCAGCCATTACTGAACTACAATGACAAATACCGCAAATTAATTCTTAGCTACAGAAATGGCGTTTCAAGTTGAATGAAATGAAAACAGGAGTTAAGTTAGAAGTAGGTGGAATCGTCGGAAAACCCAAGATATTGTATCTAGCAGTATCCTAACGGCTGTTATAGGAACTACATTAAAAGTACGTGGAAGCGTCCGAAAATCCGTGATATTATATCAAGCAGTGCCCTAACGGTTGTTATAGGAACTACATTAAAAGTACGTGGAAGCGTCCGAAAACCCACGATATTATATCAAGCAGTGCCCTAACGGTTGTTATAGGAACTATATTAAAAGTATGTGGAAGCGTCCGAAAACCCACGATATTATATCAAGCAGTGCCCTAACGGTTGTTATAGGAACTACATTAATAGTACGTGGAAGCGTCCGAAAACCCGTGATATTATATCAAGCAGTGCCCTAACGGTTGTTATAGGAACTACATTAAAAGTACGTGGAAGCGTCCGAAAACCCACGATATTATATCAAGCAGTGCCCTAACGGTTGTTATAGGAACTACATTAAGAGCACGTGGAAGCGTCCGAAAACCCGTGATATTATATCTAGCAGTGCCCTAACGGTTGTTATAGGAACTACAATGAAAGTACGTTGGAAGCGCTCGAAAACCCGTGATATTATATCGGATGTAAAACATATCAATACAATTTTTTCTCGTTTTCGCTTCCTTTTCGAGATAAATATTGTTTTATATGTAATATTTCATAGCGTGTTTTGAGAAAGCTATTGATTTTATTTTCAATATGTTCAGTTAATTTGAAAGAGCAGAGTATTATGATAAATGATTGAAATAATTTTAATTTTTTATTTTTAAGTGTGCAGAAAACACGCTATGAAAATATGTTACATATAAAAAAAATTTTGTCTCGAAAACTACGGTAAGCAAAAACGAATAAAATCTCATTATGCTTCTTTTGTTTGAAATATCGCAAAGAAAAACCCCCCGAAATTAACAACATTACTCTGTATATGAACTAAGAGCGTGCAAGATTTCGTTCAGTTTAGAAGACGTATAGTAAAAACTACAACATTTGTCCTATTCAATATTTTCAACCAAATTTTGACAGCATGTTTACTATCTAAACGACTAACAAAATGCAAACTTTTAACTCCCAGATGTTTTTGGCTTTTGATTTTTTATTCTTTTAAGAAATATTTTCAAACTCAAGCTCTTAGTAGAAAATCTCAATTTTTAAGTTTACTTTACAGAGAGAGACATTTCTATGCATTCTTTTTATAAAATATCCCATTTAATCATTTTCAATTTCTTTTAATTTTCAACATATTTTGTTTGTATAATTAATGAAAAAATATTAATAAAATAAACTAGCAGCATTTCTTACAAAATAAATGCATAGAAACATACACCTACCTCATAAATACTTGCGGTAAACATTTTATCAAGATTTATTAATATTTGGCATAAACGTTGGTGTTGAAAGAAAAAATATAAACTTACGAAAAAATGAATTTGAAATAATAATTTATATTTTTGTAACACGTATCTATTAAAATTTTCCTCCGCTCCATTCATGTAGTAACTTCAGACAGCCAAATTTAGAACAAAAAGTTACTTGATTTTTATTCAGAAATTTGTAAAAAAAGAATAAAAACAATTCTTTGATGAAAAAATAATTTCGACACCTCTTCAAATGCCACTCCCCTTACAATTTTATCCCCGCGCCAAAAAAAAGTGTATACATATTTGTAATCAAAATTGAACTAAATTCATTTGGGATATAAAAATATACAGGGACATCACTTTATTTTTACCAACATTTTTAACATTAACCTGGCTATACTCGGAAACACTGTTGCCCCCTTCCATTACAGGAGTTTGGTGTTACTAGTGTGACATGTAAACAAATCATTTTACTAGGTATAGGAGGAGAGAAAAGTAGTGTATCCATTTGTGTTGTAGGGAATTACGATATTACGATTTTCAGTTTGATCATCACTTTTACGGAATTTATCAAAATACAGTAGAGTAGTAACATTTTTTTTTTTCTAAAACTCAACTTTTCAGGCGGCTATGTTCGTTATGTAATGTCTACTTTATTTAGCATATTAATTATTGATGTTATCATACAATATAGAGAGTGCATTTAAATTGAGGGGGTCATAAGTAAAGGGCTGTAAGTGCACTTAAGTTACTTTTGAGAAAATGGGGTTTAAATATTTAAGCTTTCGTAAAATCGGTGAAATTTTTTATTTAAATTTTAATGTGTGATGCGATTAAAATATCCCTTTGCCACTAAAATTTTAGATACTTTAGCTTACACTGGATGCACTTAACTCATGTTATTACAAATGTCACTAGCATTCCTTTGCTTCTAGCCACTTCAATTCAAAAAAAGCTAATCTGAATTTTTAAACAAATTGCTGAAAATGGTTGCCGTTCATTACAATGCAGGCTTCAATTCAGTACGCATATTATTAAAAACATTTTGAAGCATATTCTCTGAAATTGAATTTATCGTTTCTTGAATATAATTTTTTAGTACGATATTATTAATATAGGTTCTTTCTTCTATAGGAAACGCAATCATATTTCTGAAACACACTATACACTGCAGTGTTTACTTCACTGCTTGAAGACTTCGAATGCAACAGCGGCCGTAAGTTTGTGTGTCTGACGGGAGCAAGGACATTAGTGAAGGGGTGAGAGTGAAGTACATTCAGAAATGCAGGTACAATAAAAATGCAAGTAAAAATAAAATGATGTCGCTGTACATTCTAGAGACGTGAAATAGCCCATAAAAATGTTTTCGAAAATCGTCAATGATTTTCAGTGAAGTCTCCTTATAACTTCACTAGTTTTTTTTTCTTGTAAAAATGGTACATGAGTAAAATTGAAATTACTGAAACCTTTAAGCCACTCTTGCCCGAAATTCTAGTAAAATTTTCATGAAAATAGTCATACATGCTTCACATGTTATATTACATGCAACATACCGAATTTTATAACATTGTGACACAAACTAACGCGGTTAATGAAATTTTTAGGAACGCATTGCACTTTTATTGACATTTTTCCTTAATTAGTACTGTATAGGAAAAACATCTACTGTAACGTAAGTAGTTGTTTTAATTGTGTTAGTTGAAACATTGGTGTTGTTTCTGATTGCACACACGGCCCGCCAGAGAACGCTGGAAGTTCTGCTGACGTAGGCGGGAATCGATAGTTAATTTGTGTGTGGACAAAAGTAACTAGGTAGCTCTTAATTCAGTTCAGGTAAGCTGAATGGAAACATCAGCTTTGACGTTGGTTCGCAGTGTGTTTGTTAGAGAGCCGGATTGTTTTCTTTCTGCCTATGTACACATCTCGATAAAAAGATTCGTCCCTCTAAGATAAAATATTTAAAAAAAATTGTCGCTAAGCATAGACTGTAGATATTATAGGAGTTTACTTTATCGTACATCACTAAAATCTGAATTACGCAATTGAAACAAAGTATGAGGAATTAGTAATATAGTTTCACTGGTCTGTATTGCATAGTACAGTATAATCCCTCGTAACCGGCACCCAAATATCTGGCAATACCAAAACAACGGCACTTTTGGCTAGGTCAAAAACTAAGTTTAAATCTGCCACAGTCTAGGCCGTCAATTTTGCCACATTAGGAAGTTCGCACGGACTTTAATGATCAGTAAATATTCGAACCTAGAATCAGTGTATTATTTGTGTTGTGTGTTGTGTTTTAATAAGGAAAATTCACACAGTTTTTATGTTTATTCAGTTATGAGCAAATGATAGAGAAATAAGCTTCACATGGGTGGAGTTTGAACATTTGAGACCATGAAATATGAGTTTTTTTTTTTACAGAGACATCATTTTATTTTTACTAACATTTCTAATATTAACCTGGCTATACCTTTAGATTAACGGTTGAGAACCGGAAACACCGTTTTCTACCCCTTTCGACGACTAGAGTTCGATGATACTGGCGTAAAATACAAACAAATCACTTTACTAGGTATAGGAGGGAAGAAAAGTAGTTTATCCATTTACGTAAACTAGGAAATATCGCAATTTTGAGTTTGATAATTTTCGTTAGAGTTTTGTTTAATCAAAATACAGTACAGTATTAACAATAAGTGTTTTACTCACGAACTGAGTTATCCATGCGAACGTATTCATTATGCAGTGTATATTATACTGTCTACAGCACATTAGCGTACAACATAAAGGATGAATTTAAATTGAAAAATAATCATAATATGGATATTTAAACACATTTTTGAAAATGGTGGCCGTTCATTTCGATACAGGCTTCAGTTCTTTTGTGCACATTATCGCACTATATACTATTCTACCTAATTCCAATTACCAGTTTCGTCCTTCGTCCTTCGTACTAGTACCTCATGTTGAAATAATTCTGTACCTACTCTATAAAAGAGTACCTTACGTACTGTAAATTCAATCTTCACTTCTGCCCAATCCGCACATAGACTATAAAATTACTCAGACATGCTATCTACTGTCCGTCCAAGTGGTTATATCGCAGGATCGTAGAAAAGGGGGAAATCACGTGACAGTTAATTACTTAACGAAGCCTTTTATTTGAGTTACTTTATATAATATTACGTACACATCCATTTCCTAACATAAATTAATGTTTTCAGAAAAGAGCTAAGACAACCCAGCCACTAACCTTTAGAAAGGGGCGAGCAGAAGCAGGTGGGGGAAATCGGGATGCGACGTGGGAAAACGGGCGACAGTACCTGTGCGAAAATATGATTCAATATTGAAAGCTCTTTTGTCACTGGATAACGCGAACATATTTCTGTAACGTACTATACTCACCAGTAAAATATAGAAATCAAAATCTAATTTAAGTTATTCTCTACATCTACTTATATAACCCTAAAACGTTTCACTTTCATGTCATCAATATAGCATTAATATGTATAATTAATGAAAAATAGTCACATCATGGCATTAAATACAATAATATTTCATTTCTGATGGTAATAATGTCATCAAACCACCTCAAGTTTTGTAGTCTTTAGTATCCAATACACAGCTGTACCCAGAAAATTACAAACCACAGAATCGAACCTGTAAATTATTTTTAGTACGTTAAATTTTTAATAACGAATTTAATTTGAGGTCTAAATATGTCAGCATTCTTGCAGATCATGGCCTTCGTGTAATATTGTTTACTGTAGTGTGTGTTTTGTTTTATTCTGAAATGCAATTAGCTAGTTCTCAAAACTGACGACAGATGGATTTTGTAAAATAGGAAAATTATGTTGAAAAATTGACATTTCACTGGAAACTACTGTTTTTCTGAAAAACTTTGAGTTCCAAGCTTCAAAATGAGGGGTCATTTATTAAAATCCGTACAGCCGTTTTCCCGTGATTTCCATTACCAGTTCAAATTATATAGGCTATATAGATTAATACAGAAGCACTTCTGTTATGGTTGCTATAGTAACGACTTAAGGATTTATACATTTTGTTAATCCTTGTGTTATGAAAACAGGATAAAATGTACGTAAAACAAGATGTTCTTAACAGAAAATAAGAGAATTGGAATTCTGATAAGATTTTGTGACAGAAGAAGTACAAAACAAGCGTAACGAACACCTTACAAGGAAACTCATCCAAATTGAACATCATTTTCAGTCAAGTAAGAATAGAATAGAAACGAAATTCAGAGAAAATGGATATATTATCTGAAACATAAATAGATGGTTTGGTATACCTTCGTTTTTTGCAAGCTAGTATTTTATGTCGACTTTACCGATATTGTTTATGCTTTATATAAACAGATTATACAAAACATCGTCTGGTTTATATAGAAACTAAAAAGAAAAATAGTAACATTCTGTTCTAGCTCATAACCTCACATTTGCGGTAGGTAAGTTAATAAAACAGCAACGTACACAGTCCCTAGCAACGACCTGCAAAGCCTTCTTAAACCATAAATTACGGGATTTAAGAAACAAATGAGTCTTTTATGTTGTGCATTAAAACTACGATTGTGCAGTTTATATTTACAATACAAAAAGTTACATCGAATCCCTACAATTGCGTCAGACTTGTAAGCAGGTCATGATTGTTATTGTGAACTTGGTTGGAATTTTAAGTATTTTTTTGGATGTAAGTAAAATGTTTATATTGTTTCTTTCATTTCTGTTTTCAAACTTCTACCATTCAATTTAATAAGGGGAGTCTTCTTGTTAAACAATTCATAATCGCTTCCTCAGTCCATGAGGCCTAGTCTGCAGACAACAATGCAATTGATAGTCAAAACGATTCGCACCTCAATATGACGTCAATGAGTTGTTTGAAATTGTAATGAATAATAATATATCGTTACTCATTACAGAGAATTGAATTATTTTGAAAATTAATACCACAGTTACGTACTTTAGAATATGTTAAGGGAATGTATCCAGCTTAACTGGTCCAAAAAGTAATATATTTTTTTTTTTTGTTTTGTTCAAAATCTATAGTAAATAATTTCCCCTTTTCTGACCGTGAAGATTTTTTTAAAATATCTCTGTTAGTTATTGAGTTATGGCAAAAATATGTAGGCCCTACTAGACATCACCGCCTGTTGGTAAGTTTGTCGCTTGTTATCCGAAACTAAAAACAAATTTTCAAACCATTTCTCTCATAACTCAAAAACTATTAAAGATAATTGCATGAAATTGTACATGGTTATTGCATATACCATGATCTACAATGTCAATTGATGTCTTTGTACTGTTGTTAATAGAAAAAAATTAACAAATATTTTCTGGTGAAAATTTTCAGGGCAATTAAAAAACAAACCGCTTACACAGCAAATAATTTAATGATGCTGATTCATGTTGTTGCCACAATCTTCTAGATTGGCCCGACAAAACATTTTAAATATTTTTGGATAAATCGCAATATAGCGTACGCCAGTAGGGGAAGTTATCCCCACCCACATGAAATGTGCATTCGACACAACACTAGCCTATCACGTAGAGTGTCTGGTGAGCTAGTAGGGGAAAAGTGGAAGGGGTCGTGGGCGGAGCTTCTACGTTCGCTATATTGCGATTTGCCCAAAATTTAAAATATTGGAATTATTTTTTTTAATCCAAGTAGTGGGTCGCGTAAATAAAAATGTGAATAATAACCTAGTAAAATTTCAACTTAATTCAGTAAGGGAGGATTGAGAAAATTAAAAAATAAATTTACGCAGTTTTCACGTATTTAAACAGGATTTACTTACCCCCATTAACTATTTCTGTCTTCATTGTCCGCCAATTTTTTCATCGCCGCCATTTGTGTACAAATGTTAGGCCTAATGAATTTAGTATGATGTCACATTCCTTCCCTCTTCATTTTTATCACAGTTTGCTGGTTTCCAAACTACCTTGTTTTAAACGTATCATGTTGTCCATGGCCTACTTTACTTAATGACGTCATATTAGCAGAAAGTGTTACCCGGTTTCTCGATTTTATCAAACTTATAGGCGTTTCCGTTAAATCTTTCTAAGAGCATGTTGGAGATATAAATATTTGACTGCGTCTCGTTCTTTTTTTTTTCTTTTTTTTTTGTGAATTTTCATCCATTGTTACAAAACGTATTGTAAATTACTATTCTATTCGTTGTCCTTGTGAAATAAACTCTTTCTTTCTTCTTTTTCAGGTAAGTAAGCCCAGTCGATGCATCATAGTCGGACGAGTTCATCATTACCATGACGACCGTTCACGTATGTCTTGCATTTATTTCATATTCATTTGTCCATGAACTGAGATGTTTCAATGTCTGAATATCACCATTGCTACAATATCTGTACGTGTGTGTGCGTGTGTGTGTGTGTGTGTACATACTTTAGTTCCTATGGTTTGTGATGGTAAATGAAGGCCACAAGAACTTGGAAATAGGGGACCTTGTGGTGCAGTTCTTATCCGAATCTGTTGGAAATTTTAGAGAATATTGCGATAAGTACAAAGGTTAAAATTTGATCAGAGTTTCTATGTTACATTAGTTTCAGTATACCGATATATTTTAATAACTTACATTAAAAAAATTATGGATTTTTTAAATAACTAAGGTGAAAGTTAAAAATTAATCGATAGTAAAATACAGGGTGTTTCAAAAGTGATGGTAAAAAATTTAGAGATGAAGAGTAAAACTGAAGAGAAGCAAAAAACGTTCCGGTATAAATATGTGTACGCAAATTAACCGTTTACGAGATAATTCCATTTTGTGCTGGTTTTGGCCCTCTGAACACTAAGTAGGCTTACTAATTCCAACAAAACAGTGACAATTTTATTTATCAATCACGAGACATTAAAATTCATAATTTTTACTTCCATACCTCAAATGTGGTTGAACATACGCAAACGAAGCTCTTTTGTTTGAACAATAGTGAAGTTTGTGGATAAACAAGGTACAGCACAATATGAACATGTTAACTGAAGGATTTTACAGCAGGTTTTCAAAATGCTCATCATGCCCTTGAATGCATCTGTTAGTCTTCTCCGAAAAAATCCAAGCATACGCTCGAGCAATCCTGGGTCATTCTTCAATCTACAATCCAATACTGCAATTCTTCAGGTGTGGTGATGTCTGTTGTGTAAACTAGACTTTTTGCATAATCCCATACACAAAAATCTAAAATATTTAAATCCGGTGATCTAGGTACAAGTCCTTCTCTACCTATCCACCGTTCAGGATATCGTCTGTTTAGATATCGGCAGAAGGAGATTGTTTAAGTTTGTTGGTAATTCCGTTTGAATAATAAAGTAAGTTCTATAAAAGCGTTACAACTGCGGAAAAGTCAACATTAAACTAGCACAGAAGAAGGGTAAATTGAAAGCAATAAAATGTTGGCTTTTGGAATAACTTAAAACAGCAAATCAGTAAATAAAGTTTCAATTTGTTTTAAAGAATGTTAGTTGTTTGATAAATTAAAATAGCAGATCAGTAAATAAGGTTTCAATTTGTTTTAAAGAATGTTTGTTGTTTAGATAACTTAAAATATCATACCAATAAATAAACTTTCAATTCGTTTTAAAGAATGTAGATTGTTTGATAAAAATTAAAATAGCAAATCAGTAAATAAAGTTTCAATTTGTTTTAAAGAATGTTGGTTGTTTGGATAACTTAAAATATCAAACCAATAAATAAACTTTCAATTTGTTTTAAAGAATGTAGATTGTTTGATAAAAATTAAAATAGCAAATCAGTAAATAAAGTTTCAATTTGTTTTAAAGAATGTTGGTTGTTTGGATAACTTAAAATATCAAACCAATAAATAAACTTTCAATTTGTTTTAAAGAATGTAGATTGTTTGATAAAAATTAAAATAGCAAATCAGTAAATAAAGTTTCAATTTGTTTTTAAAGAATGTAGATTGTTTGATAAAAATTAAAATAGCAAATCAGTAAATAAAGTTTCAATATGTTTTAAAGAATGTTGGTTGTTTGGATAACTTAAAATATCAAACCAATAAATAAACTTTCAATTTGTTTTAAAGAATGTAGATTGTTTGATAAAAATTAAAATAGCAAATCAGTAAATAAAGTTTCAATTTGTTTTAAAGAATGTTGGTTATTTGGATAACTTAAAATATCAAATCAGTAAATAAAGTTTCAATTTGTTATAAGAATGTTGGTTGTTTGGATAACTTAAAATATCAAACCAATAAGTAAACTTTCAATTTGTTTTAAAGAATTTGGTTGTTTGTTAACTTAAAATATCAAATCAGTAAATAAAGTTTCAGTTTGTCTTAAAGAATGTTGGTTGTTTGATAAATTAAAATAGCATAGCAGTAAATGAAGTTTCAATTTGTTTCAAAGAATGTTGGTTGTTTGGATAACTTAAAATATCAAACCAATAAATAAACTTTCAATTTGTTTTAAAGAATTTGGTTGTTTGATAACTTAAAATATCAAATCAGTAAATAAAGTTTCAGTTTGTCTTAAAGAATGTTGGTTGTTTGATAAATTAAAATAGCATAGCAGTAAATGAAGTTTCAATTTGTTTCAAAGAATGCTGGTTGTTTGGATAACTTAAAATATCAAACCAATAAATAAACTTTCAATTTGTTTTAAAGAATTTGGTTGTTTGATAACTTAAAATATCAAATCAGTAAATAAAGTTTCAGTTTGTCTTAAAGAATGTTGGTTGTTTGATAAATTAAAATAGCATAGCAGTAAATGAAGTTTCAATTTGTTTCAAAGAATGTTGGTTGTTTGGATAACTTAAAATATCAAACCAATAAATAAACTTTCAATTTGTTTTAAAGAATTTGGTTGTTTGATAACTTAAAATATCAAATCAGTAAATAAAGTTTCAATTTGTCTTAAATAATGTTGGTTGTTTGATAAATTAAAATAGCATATCAGTAAATAAAGTTTCAATTTGTTTCAAAGAATGTTGGTTGTTTGGATAACTTAAAATATCAAACCAATAAATAAACTTTCAATTTGTTTTAAAGAATGTAGGTTGTTTGATAAATTAAAATATCAAATCAGTAAATAAAGTTTCAATTTGTTTTAAAGAATGTTGGTTATTTGGATAACTTAAAATATCAAACCAATAAATAAACTTTCAATTTGTTTTAAAGAATTTGGTTGTTTGATAACTTAAAATATCAAATCAGTAAATAAAGTTTCAGTTTGTCTTAAAAGAATGTTGGTTGTTTGATAAATTAAAATAGCATAGCAGTAAATAAAGTTTCAATTTGTTTCAAAGAATGTTGGTTGTTTGGATAACTTAAAATATCAAACCAATAAATAAACTTTCAATTTGTTATAAAGAATGTAGGTTGTTTGATAAATTAAAATAGCAAATCAGTAAATAAAGTTTCAATTTGTTTTAAAGAATGTTGGTTATTTGGATAACTTAAAATATCAAACCAATAAATAAACTTTCAATTTGTTTTAAAGAATGTAGGTTGTTTGATAAATTAAAATAGCAAATCAGTAAATCAAGTTTCAATTTGTTTTAAAGAATGTTGGTTATTTGGATAACTTAAAATATCAAATCAGTAAATAAAGTTTCAATTTGTTTTAAAGTATGTTGGTTGTTCGAATACTTAAAATAGCAAATCAGTAAATAAAATTTCAATTTGTTTTAAAGGACAAAAAGGCATGCATTCTTAAAATAGGTAACAATACCTTAAATAGGAAAAATAAAATTTGCCATCTCCTAAATACCTCGTCAGGCATTTAAATCTACATAAATCTGACATATTTCAACTCACTAATGAAAGGCATTTTGCTAAACATCTTTGGTGAAGTGATAGTACAAATAACGAAATTATTAGGTAAATAAAACATCAAGCACTATTTACAAAACCGGGAAGTTCTATAAAAGGAATCTTCTCCTAGGAGAGTATTCCTACACCAACTCTGAATCCGTAAGAGCGGCTGTCTTATCGATATAAATCAAGCCCAGAAATCGTTTGTGTTGTTGCTCCTTCGTCGTTAAAATATTCTCCCCGTCCCTGCCGTCTGCCCGCGCTGGCATTGGAGGGGCGCTCGTTAAAATTTGCGTAAACCTGTGGAACGTCTCCAATACAATAAAAGACTCGGTCTGCTGTTGAGAGCGCCATGATTTATGTTTTCGGCGAGTAGAATCCTATTTATTGTCTGTTAGACAATGCAGTGAGCGGTCTACTCGCTGGAAATATCTGGACAACAAAGCCACGGCATTGAATCCCTTAGCCGTGGGTTCGAATCCTATCTTGTGCATGAATGTACGTCTATTTTCAGTGTAATGGTTTTTGTTTTTTTTTTTAAATTAACCATTCCGGGCAAACTGGGAATTTCAATGAAAAAGTATGCTATAATTTTAATCTATACTAATAATAAATCTGTAGCCGAAATTTTTCTGGTAATTTTCGATTTTCCAAAAATAATTGGTCCTAACATATATAATTAACCACCCTGAAACCGAAAATCGCTTTTTTGAAATTTTTGTTTGTATGTCTGTCTGTCTGCCTGTCTGTCTGTATGTTTGTTACCTTTTCACGCGATAATGGCTGAACGGATTTCGATGAAAATTGGAATGTAAATTAAGTTTGTTCTAACTTAGATTTTAGGCTATATGACATTTAAAATACATTATTTAAAAGGGGGGTTATAAGGGGGCCTGAACTAAATAAATCGAAATATCTCGCTTATTATTGATTTTTGTGAAAAATGTTACATAACAAAAGTTTCTTTAACAATAATTTGCGATAAGTTTTATTCCTTGAAAAATTTTGATAGGACTGATATTTAATGAGATAAATGAGGCCGTGTAATGAATTAAAAAACAAATGACTTCGTCTATTTGGGGCCTTGGACAGCAACAATCGAAAGCTATGAAAGATAGCCTACAGGGAATGTTTCTGTGTCTGTATGAAGTAATATCGGAAGCTAAATTAACCGATTTGTATAATTAATTATTATTTCACCATTGGAAAGTGTAGTTTCTATAGATGGAGAAATATGTAATATTATATAATATAAGTTATTTGAAGGGTTCACAACCATAGTGGGCTAAGTGCCATTTACTGAATACGTAGAAAACAAGGGTTAAAATTAAGTTATTGCCATAATTCAATGGAAACCTATAACAAGTAAAATAAAATATACACATTAAATCTAAATGATGTCAGTGTTCATTAAACTATGGTTGCATGTAATAAAAATTAAGAAACAGGTTAAAGGAATTGTCATTGCACCAAATGAGTGTCTCTGGACCAAAATGATCGCATTTTAATTATTTGGATGCAATTTAAATTAAGTCACATATTAAACGATTTATCCTTCTATCAAACACGTATGTTCCCTGGATCAAAGGTCCTATTTTAATTATGTAATTACTTTATATTTATTTCTAACGGGTGCAGCGGAGCGCACGGGTACGGCTAGTAGAACAATAGAAAAAAATTGGTAGGAAAATTAAAACCAAAATTTCATATTACTATAATTTTGTACAACATATAAAATATGGACATTGCGATAGTTGTTTTCTTTGCAGTCCGACACGGTTTAATAAACTAGTGTGAGAAATGAAGTTTTGCCAATTTAAGGATTCAAACGACGGCAGTTCGTACATCCGCAAGCAGTTTAATCGCCCAAAGGACATACAGGAACGACAGGAGCGCCTGACTGGTATGCTACAAGCGTATAAAAAGTCAATTAGGTTGTGGAACGAGGGCGATTACCTGTGCCTGATCGATCCGCTTTATTGCTGCTCCTACCTAATAAGTTAATTAATCCTCGACAACCACAGGGTGTGCAATAAACAAGACCGTGCGTGACCAATTCTTTCAGATCACGCCACCCCGTCACGCAGGGGGAGTTTAAAACTTCCCAACTTCGACACGTGGCAGACCAAGAGGTCAAAATTTCGTGTAAAGAACCCCCAACAACTGGTAGTGGGACCTCTACAATTGTCGTCTTCCAGCATCATAACACTACCTCCACTACCACATCCTCGAATTTAGATATTTTGGGCAGAATCGGACTGCAAATTAATTTCATTACTACTATATTAGACCGTAGATTAATTCCTGATGTCAACGACCTGAATATTCCACCTATGAAACTGAATAAAACAATCATCCCGTTTAGCTCTACCGTAAAAAAATCTCGGAGTGCATTTCGAATCTAATCTCAATTGGAATACGCATATTAAATATCCATGGACGAAGGCATTCTCTATTCTCCATTCACTAAAAAGATTGTATCATTATCCATCTAAATTAAAACAGACGCTGGTACAGACACTCATTCTACCTCACTTCGATTATTGCGACGTTTTGTTCAGTGATCTCAGGATTGATTCCGCTCAGAAACTGCAGCGTGTTCATAACGCGTGCTTCCGCTTAATTTGTAATGTTCGATACTATGATCATATCACACCTTCTTTCGAGAAATTATCATGGCTTAGGTTACATGAAAGGAGAAATCTGCACTCACTTTCTCTCCTATATCGAATTATGCACACTTCATCTCCCTATTATTTATTCGCTCGTTTTCATACTCTCTCTCGCTATCATAATATTAATACACGATCACAACGCGATAACACGCTAGAAATTCCACTTCACACATCATCTCTGTATTCCTCATTTTTCACTGTTGCTACCTCTCGTCACTGGAACTCTATGCCGCCTGAAGTCAAGGGCTGCCGAACATTGAAATCTTTCACATCCAAGTTAGAAAATTATCTTATGACGAGTTGCCAAACTAACTTACTATTATGACAAGTGTTGTATTGCATGTTTCCACGTATTCACATTTTTTATGTTCTAGTGATATTTAACTTATTTTATATTTTTGTTTCAATATTTTCCGATAATGGTATATATATATATATATATATATATATATATATATATATATATATATATATATATATATAATGTGATAAGTTGAGCTATATATAATCATAATTTTCCTTACTGTGTGTACTTAAAAATATTGTATTCATTGTATACTTTGTACTGCACTATTTTACTACTACTATTAGTATTATTATTATTATTATTACTATTATTTTTATTATTATCATCATCATCATCATCAATAATTGTCTTATTTTTTTATACTTTGTATGTCTCATTTATTTTGACCTGCTGTTCACATTTTATTATGCTTTTTCCTTTCTTTCTGAATGTTATATATTATGTCTGATTTCTGCTTACTTGTTGTTTACATTTTATTTTTATTATCTTATTCAGTTTTGTGTGTAAAATTGTAGTGTACTTTGTAAATTTGTAGTGTTTTTGTAACGCAGTTTTTACTCCTGGTTGAGTGTTAGAGAAGGCCGTATGGCCTTAACTCTGCTAGGTTAAATAAATTATTATTATTATTATTATTATTATTATTATTATTATTATTATTATTATTATTATTACATTAATTGTCAACAAGGACGACGAAGGTTTAAACTATTTTGACCTACGCAGTATCAAACACGGTGAAGAATAGATATCGCGTCATTATTTTGAAATCCGCGAAAAGAAATCGCATTTTTTTCCCTCCCGCAGTAGCTTTTCGAATGTTTGAAATAGACTCACAGAAAAATATGATCCATTTCGTGGCCTCTTTTTTACCCCCACTCTCTTCCCGAACAAGAAGCGAACCTAACAAAACATTCTGCCACTTGTTCTCGTCATTCTTCCGCAAGGGATCGCTGATGTATGGAACATTTCAATACTGCAGCAAAAAACATCCGACTAAAAGCATTTCTAAAATATACGCCGAGGATCGCCTCCGCAGGATTTAAAGGGGGATGATTCAACAACCGAAAGGGTGGAATGTATCTGTGCCATTCAGGTTAAGATTGTTGGTGTCTGTTAGTTCTGTTTTTGTATAATGTTTTGGTTTTATCTTTGTCACTCCTGGTTTTTTTCACAGTTCCTTTTGTCCCTTACCAAGCTTACCATTCTGTGTTCGATCCCCGCCTTTGAACGATACTTGTTCTAGAAACTACCGAGGATGAGTGTTTTCAATTAAGTCTCCTATCAACCTCAATTTCAAAATCTCAAAGACCAAATCTCGCTTTGAATTGTTCCACGATTGAATTTATCAACTTTTCACTTTACAGCTTGCACTTTTCTATGCAGTTTCTGTTTCATTATCACTTTTCAAAATTGGTTAGCGAAGTGAAAACATAAGGTAAAGGAAACTTTTCAAACATATTTTTACTGAAACGTGTGTGGGATTTTTGCAAAGAAAGAGCCAATTAAAATTAAATTAATTATATTCAGTATATTTTCGCTTTGGATTTAAAATAATTTAGAGAAAAAAATATGATAAGGAGAGAACATTGATTTACTATAAAGTGATTCAAGTGACGAATAACTCAAAATATAGTATATATAAATTTCTATAACCTAAATTTGTCTCGTGAATATGTTAGGAGAAAATCTACAAATCATTAGGGAAAAGACGGGAATTTTACTTCAAGCAAGTAGGGAGATAGGTTTGGAAGTAAACCCAGAAAAGAACAAAGTATATGATTATGTCTCGTGACCAGAACATAGAACGAAATGGAAATATAAAAATTGGAAATTTGTTCTTTGGAAAGGTAGAAAAATTAAAGTACCTTGGAGAAACGGTAACAAATATAAATTACACTCATAAGGAAATTAAGAGCAGAATAGATATGGGAAATGCGTGTTATTACTCGGTTGAGAAATTTTTATCATCCAGTCTACTTTCAAAAGATCTGAAAATTAGAATTATAAAACAGTTATATTACCGGTTGTTCTTTATGGTTGTGAAACTTCGACTCACACTTTAAGAGAGGAACAGAGGTTAAGGGTGTTTGAGAATAAGGTGCTTAAGAAAATATTTGGAGCTAAGAGGGATGAAGTTACAGAAGACGGGAGAAAGTTGCACAACGCAGAACTGCACGCATTGTATTCTTCACCTGACATAATTACGAAATTAAATACAGACGTTTTAGATGGATAAGGCATGTAGCACGTATTGGGGAATCCAGAAATACAATAGAACGTTAGTTGGACGTTTTAGATGGATAAGGCATGTAGCACGTATTGGGGAATCCAGAAATACATATAGAAGCGTTAGTTGGGAGGCCGGAGGGAAAAAGACATTTGGGGAGGCTGGGACGTAGATGGGAGCATAATATTAAAATGGATTTGAGGGAGGTGGGATATGATGATAGAGACTGGATTAATCTTGCTCAGGATAGGGCCGATGGCGGGCTTATGTGAGGACGACAATGAACCTGCGGGTTCTTTAAAAACCATAAGTAAGTAAGTAATCATGTCCCTTAGTATCGTCTCCTCGTCTGCTAACAGCGCTAGATCAGCAAATATTACGAACTTTATTCGTCTTCCTCCTACTATCACTCCTCCCATTTTCTGAAAAGAGTTCTTTACTAAATCCTCCAAGTAGATATTGAATAGGTAGAAGATAAAGGGCATCCTTGTCATACTCCTCTCCCTATTTCACTTCCTTCAGACATTTCTTCTTTTATCCAAACTTTGACTCGTTGTTTCATATAAAGATTACTGAATAGCCTCCTGTCTTTCCAATCCACACCTATTTTCTTTAGGGTGTCCATCAGTTTGTTCCAATCTACTCTGTCAAACGCCTTTTCTAAATCCACACATACTATATACACTTCTTTATTCTTTTCTAGGTATCTTTCGCCGATTGTCTGTAGGAGTCCACTTGCATCTCTTGTATCTTTTTCCTTCCTGAAGCCAAACTGCTCTTCCGTCTTAGAATATAAAGAAGACCCTTCGCCGAGTATATCAGGCTGATAGTCCTGAACTCGCTACATTTTTTTGGCATTATTTTTTATGGCCCGATTGTATAAACCATTTAATCTTAGATCAGAGGTTAAATTGACCCTTGTTTCAGCTGAACTTGGAATTTTGTGTTGTATAAAGTCTAATCTGAGATTAATTTGTCTCAAACTAAAGTCAACTTTGACTGAAGAAATTTCTCCGATTAAGTTAGATGATCCAAGTTCAGTTATTTCTTTCTGTTTGAAATATACGAGTGACAGATTGTGCAAATAAAATATCCATTATTATTAATGTTAATAGATATGATAGGTACATTTATATATATTTATTTCAATTTCTTGCCTTAATACACAATCTTATATTTTATAAGGCTCTATCGTGTTCAGCAGTATCAAATAACATAACCTATAAATATATTATGTTTATAACAACCATTAATTATTCATGGATATGACAGGTACATTCATAAATTTTCAATTAACTGTATTACTAAACGAAAATTGTCGTTTTATAAAGCTTTATTATGTTTAGCAGTATCAAACACCATAACATGATAACAACTCGGAGAACAGTCAACCTTCTTCTTATTGTCCGCCATTATTTACATTGCAGAAAAAACCAGTGTCTCCAACAGAGTGTACGGAAAGTCGCCAAAAAGTAGCTGTAAAGTCGCTAGATTTCTCATTATCAACAAAGAAAGATTAAATTTTGTCACTATGGGGTGCTAAAAAGGTCACTAAATCCCTATTTAAGCAATATAAAAGTTAAAAGAAGTTGTTGTTGTTGAAAAAGAGTTAAAGTCGCTAGATTGGCAACACTGAACAAACCTGTCCGCGCATCACGTATTTCACCTGTTTATGCGATGTTGCCAAATCCTTTTCACGTGAACTTAGATTGCATTTGAACCAAGGTAATTTGATCGCAGAAAAGTTTTATACAATAGAAGAAGTGTCTGAACTCGGTTCACTTTTCGATCTTCGATCAAAGTTGATCTTTAGTCAGGGAGTTTTATAATCTTATATTTCTGAAATGGTGATTGTGTTGGAGGTGGTACTAATCGTACTGGTGATTTGCGATTTCATATTTTCTCTACTCACTCAGCGAGAATTTTCTGTTATGTGTCCCTTCATACTAACCTAGGACGACCATGACGATCATTGTGTTGGCTATGTGGAACTTCATATTTGTCCACTGATAAATTTATGGTTCAGCTCTGTAGTCTGCTTATAATCCCCACCCACATTGATAGGTCATCGTCAGGCTCTGAAAACTGGTGTATATTCACGTTAACACAGTCGCAATGGCCAAATAATCGAGAGGTGGGCTGGTTTCACCTGCTGTACCGCGAGGGCGTTTTAATCCTGGTAGCTCGCGGCAGGCGCTGCGTGTTTGTTTTGCAACAAAGTGCCCTCGTTAATACGAAATATCTTCGCAGCGCTGCATTAGCGCATGTTTTCATACATCACAGCCATATTGACGCTCGTTTAATGTTAACCTCTAAATTTAACTTTTAGTTGTTGTTTCGTGTCGAAAAGTACACAAGCGTGGCGTTATTTCGTAGCGTTGCAAACTCCTGTTCACTTTATTTCGCCTCCATAGCAACCGAGGCGTAGCAAATACTTGACACAAAATGTGTAGATTATGCCTTAGTGTGAGAAAACAAAATAAACCTAGGGCGTTGTTATAGTTACGGAAACTTTATTTTATACATAGCTCCAGCATTGAGTTGTAATTAAAAATAGATGAAGAGTATAGTGTGCCTTAAAATTGGTGATGGATTTTCAACTAAATATGTAATCCCTGCTTCAGATCCAAAAACGACAGAACTCTTAGCGTGGCTTGTTAAAAAAAAAAGAACGTAGTAGGAGTAGTAGAAGTACATAGAAGTTGCAGGATAATTACTAATTCTTTCGACTGCAAAAATTGTTCTACGTCAAAATTCGCCTAGCATAACAAATGACAGATACTTCGTCTCGACCATTCTCTCTGGGGCAGCGATTTTATGCGCCAGAAGTGTAAGACACGTATACCACAAATTTACTTCCTTCTCAGAAATAATTAAGAATTTTATAGCCTCACAAAATTCACCACACTTGCCGAGATCTCCAACATTCCCTGATAAATCCTCTCGTAGATACTGAATACAAACAAAATTCCTCCTACAGTTAGCAGAAATCGCTGTACACAGACAGACTAGTAATGAAATTATTATACTTCATCTATATCATTCCCCGATAAATTGACTCTTAGATACTGAATATGAAAAAATCCGTCCAATAGTTCAGTAGAAATTGATGTACACAGACAGAATAAAACTAAAATTATTATATTTCATGTACATCATTCCCTGATAAATTGACTCGTAGATACTGAATATGAACAAAATCCGTCCAATAGTTTAGTATAAATCGCTGTACACAGACAGACTAGTACTAAAATTATTATATTTCATGTACATCATTCCCTTATAAATTGACTCGTAGATACTGAATATGAAGTAAATCCATCCAATAGTTTAGTAGAAATCGCTGTACACAGACAGACTAGTACTAAATTATTTTGGGTACATCATTCCCTGATATATTCGTTCGTAGATAGGGAATATGAAAAAGATACGAGTACATATCATAAATAAGTAGAAATCGTTGTAGACCGAGAAATTGAATACCATAACAACTTTTTCACATTAGAGATGCTGAAAATTTATACTTCATAGAAACTACTGAAGTATTACCTGCTACATTGCCTCGATTTTCAATTTCATTTGAAGGGGAAAGAAAAATGTGTGTGTTGGAAGTACTGAATGTGTACGAACTTTGTTGGTGAAAATAACTTTTTTTTTATTATGGACTCGTTTTCGCCTACAAAAATCATACCGTCCAACAGTAAACCATTCTTCTGGAAAACAGTAACGTTGAAATTCCTTCCACGTGAAAGAACTAGTAAAATTCAACCTTTGGACTTAGAGTTTTTTTCACAGCGTACAAAACTTTTTTGGTTCATCTCTAGCTAGCTATGAAACGTAGCCTTTCTGACCAGAAACTTCAAGGGAGGAATTTTTGTATTCGGTTGCACTGTATCTGGTTTCAGTCAGTTTGCATCACTGGAACAGATTTTTATCGAATATTCAAAGACACTGCAAGGTTATTTATAATATTTTCAAATCTTTTTGTTTTGTTATTTCCTGTCAGATTTCTGTACACCCAACTTGCAGACTTTTGAAAAGTTTTGTGTTTTTTTGAATACCTAATTTTCTCGATGCTACCAATCCTGATATTCATTTTCTTAGCGAATTCACAGACACTTTTTAAATAAATACGACGAAAGAATTAAACTTCAGAAAAACTATTGCGACCATCTTTAAATTATTTACAGCATCCAATCGATAGTGAACAATACTTATCAGTTTGTGAACTAGGAAAACCAAAATCCATAGCGCGACAGCCCATGAAGAACCAAGAAAAATTAACCGAATCCTGGCCTCACATCCACATGTCTCGGAAGAGGTTAACAATCATCTATTCAGTACGGAAATAACGTGTGGTCACCATGTTTATCCCCTCAGTTTTCAAAGATGGCGTACGAAATTTGATTGTGCTTCTCATTTTGTATAGGCTATCTAATTTCCTCACGATTGTGTGCACTGAGAAACTTGCTGAAATTTTCTTCGACAGTGAAGAGACAAATAGGCCTAGGTCTATTTTCGAAAAACTTAACGTAAGACTTTTAGCTCAAGGTCAAATGAAGAAAACGTTACGGAAGTTTCAAGATCCACCTTCACTTGTTTAATAACGGCAACGAGTTAAGGCTGGTTCACAATAAACCGGAAACGAGAATCGGAACGAAAACTAAAACGGTAAAATTGTTAAAATGTGTACATTTAAATGTGAGCATTCACAATTAACGAAAAGCTTGCCGGAACCCGGGATAGGGAACGGAGAGTTGGCCAAGTTTCAACTTTGGCGTTCACGTTTCCGATCACAGCCCACTGGATTCATTTTATTGCCATTCGAAAGCTATTTTGTTGTCGTATATTTTGTAGCAAGAAGACCGTGACATAACCTATGTATTATTTTCTTCTGTGCTGTGCATCATGGAGCAAGTTTTATTTGATGAGATTCTAATATTGAGTGTTGAGGAAAATCCTCACGTTTACGATAAGCGGCGCGCCTCGTATAAAGATGAGAAAATGAAGGAGAATACGTGGCTTTCAATAACTGCATCTTTGAACACCGATCGGAAGTGAATCATATTTTATTACTGTATTGGTTGTATTACACACTACATATTCACGCTTCAACTCAATAACTACTGTTGTGTTCATTTTTGTTCTATTACAAATGTTTCTTCTCTAATTATTTTACGTTATGGAAGACTTAAAATAGGTTGTGATAATAAAGATGCATGGGCATATTTATAGTACCGTACCTAATGAAATGTTTCAGTTGAAATTTCGAAGTTGGTTAACTTGTGTTTATGTTGGCTGCTTGTACTCATGAGAGAACGTCATTGCTCAATTATACACAGATAACATCAGAATGCGTAATATCGACTTTACATATCGTTATTGACATGCATATCGATATGCATAGTCGTCTACGTTCTCGGTTTATTGTGAATCAAAAATTTTCATATTCACGTCCTCTGCTTCTCGTTTTCATTCTGGTTCTCGTTCCCGGTTTATTGTGAACCAGCCTTTATATCACATTGTTCCTTAGCAATGAGTTACGTCATAACTGTTGGACGAGTTTATTCAGACAAGGGGATTCTGTGGAGCAAACAAAATAGTCATTTTAACATATTTATTATACAGACTGTTTTTGTGATAGACTGGGATATTTTATGGCTGTGAATGGTTCTCATTTTGACCATCTATTGTGAAGTTTGATTAAGAGTAATGTTTTGTTTAGTTTTATGGCCTACTCAACATGATTTTACATACTTGTTTCAAGTTTCAAGTCCACGAGACAACTTTAATAAATAGTTAAAAGATATGAAACGGGTGAATGGGTAAAATTGTCTACGTAAAATTTAATGTCATCGTGGCAGTCATATTTCTGTTAAAACTGTGAGATATTTTTATTTCTCAGTAAACAATTGAATAGCTAAGTCAAATAAAAATGCCTTCTTTTGTTACTAAAAGCATGTAATTCCCTGTTTTATGCGAAGATAGTGGAAATAATTTTATTTTAATTCCTATCTGGATCAAATTTATACTACCCACGTATTAGGATGAAGTCAAGAGAATATTGCCAAAACCAAACTATAATTCTGAAGAATAAAATAGCGTCACGTACAATACGAACGTCCCTAGTGGATTTCTCCAGTAACAAATACGTACTTGATGTAACCATATTATTAGTATTGCCTTTCCAGATAATGAAATGGAGTTGCTAGGATACCAGACTGTACTCGTAGCTTTCGACTGTTTCCATGAACTGCATGTGGTTCAGCTATAGACATAGGCCGCATCGTTAAGGGGTTTGTACACGTGTGATTTGGCAATAATGAGTGTCCCCTCTTTGCATATTTTCAGGGACATAGTAATTTGTCATCCACTCAAATTTTTTTGGCTGGCCCATTAATTGTATAGTTTAAAATTGTAACATGACGTGAATGCATCGTCCACGTTGACGTAACAATGGGTGGAGAGCTGAAACGGGCTCGTTTTACTAATGTGAGCAATAAAAGATGACGTCAAGTTGAATAAGTGAAAAATATCTGCTGTATATAACAGACTGCCTAAAGTTACTGTGTCAAATGATGGTGTTGTAATTTTTTGGCTTTCCAAATTCCTGCCTAGATAGGGCTAGTCCAAGTATTTATTCTCTCGCATTCTACGCTAGGCATTTAATTAACACATGGTAGTTCTCAGTTGAAATTGGGTCAGCATGAGGCTATGTCTCCGCCTGCAAAGAAATAACCACGTATTAGCCTTCACTAGTAAATATCCGTGCTTATCTTCAGAAATTAGTTTATTCATAATATATTTTTTCAATTTACTGGTGTATTAGATGATAAAGTTTCATTATACAGGTTGAACAATAAGTATGGATTATTGATGATAACTTCTCAAATTTTAATTTTAGAAAAAAAGTTTGTTACAAATGTTGTTGGAGATAAACCATACATTAAGGTACCAGTGTTCGAAAAATGTTACTTATTCAGGCATACAGGTGATAGTGATAATAGTAACAGTGATAATAACTTCTTAAATTTTAATTTTAGAAAAAAAAAAGTTTGTTACAAATGTTGTTGGAGATAAACCATACATTAAGATACCAGTGTTCGAAAAATGTTACTTATTCAGGCATACAGGTGATAGTGATAATAGTAACAGTGATAATAACTTCTTAAATTTTAATTTTAGAAAAAAAAAAAGTTTGTTACAAATGTTGTTGGAGATAAACCATACATTAAGATACCAGTGTTCGAAAAATGTTACTTATTCAGGCATACAGGTGATAGTGATAATAGTAACAGTGATAATAACTTCTTAAATTTTAATTTTAGAAAAAAAAAAAGTTTGTTACAAATGTTGGAGATAAACCATACATTAAGATACCAGTGTTCGAAAAATGTTACTTATTCAGGCATACAGGGTGATAGTGATAATAGTAACAGTGATAATAACTTCTTAAATTTTAATTTTAGAAAAAAAAGTTTGTTACAAATGTTGGAGATAAACCATACATTAAGATACCAGTGTTCGAAAAATGTTACTTATATAGGCATACAGGGTGATACAGGAAACTTTATTATTTTTTTAAAAATTGCAGTCTGTATTAAAATTTACATATTCCGAATCTCCATTAAATTTTACGCATGGATGTATAGAAATTTTACCCATTCACCCGCTTCATGCCTTTTAACTATGTATAAAACTTGTTTCGTGGACTTCAAACTTAAGATAAGTAGGTCTAAGTATGTAAAATCATGTTGAGTAGGCAATAAAACTAAAGCAAACACTATGACGAGGCAAACGTGACAACACATGCTCAAAATGAGAACCATACACAGCCAAACAATGTCCCTGTCTATCACGGAAACAGTCCATTGTCTTTGTCACAGTTACATGAGTGATCTGTTTCATCTCATATTTATT
Organism: Periplaneta americana; assembly: GCF_040183065.1. NCBI lineage: Eukaryota > Metazoa > Arthropoda > Insecta > Blattodea > Blattidae > Periplaneta > Periplaneta americana. The sequence goes on along the minus strand of NC_091117.1, from coordinate 15,601,904 downwards.
TATTTATTTATTTATTTATTTATTTATTTATTTATTTACTTAGTTATTTATTTACTTACTTAGTTATTTACTTACCTGTTTATTTACTTATTTATTTATTTACTTATTTATTTATTTACTTATTTATTTACTTACTTATTTATTTACTTACTTATTTATTTACTTACTAATTTACTTATTTATCATTTATTTATTTACTTATTTATTTACTTACTAATTTACTTATTTATCATTTATTTACTTACTTATTTATTTACTTACTAGTTTACTTATTTATTTGCTTATTTATTTACTTACTAATTTACTTATTTACTCATTTATTTACTTACTTATTTATTTACTTACTTATTTATTTACTTACTTAGTTATTTACTTACCTGTTTATTTACTTATTTATTTCTTTACTTATTTATTTACTTACTTATTTATTTACTTACTTATTTACTTACTTATTTATTTACTTACTAATTTACTTATTTACTCATTTATTTACTTACTTATTTACTCATTCATTTACTTATTTATTTACTTATTTACTTACTTATCTATTTACTTACTTATTTATTTACTTATTTATTTACTTGCTTATTTATCTACTTATTTATTTACTTATTTATTTACTTATTAATTTATTTACTTTCTTGTTTATTTATTTATTTATTTATATAACAGGGCAAAGCCCCAATTACAATAGACAGTACAGATTTGTTTACAGATATACAGTGGAGTTACATTGTAAGTGCTTACCTTCTTTTTATTGGCTGGAGTAAAATAAATAATTCTACATGTCTAATTTTCATTCTCTGTTGTTTACCATTTTTCTTTCTTTAGTTAGAAATTTCTTTTGTAGGATAATTAATTTAGTTATATGTTTATTCTCAATTTATTTTATAATTTACTGTTAATTTAATAATTAGTTTCTGCACACATGTATAATATTTATTCATTTATGTAGGAAAATTATCTATTTATTTTCTCCTTTATTTTTCTTCCGATAACCATGCTCATGCTACTGCTTATAGTACACCCAAAGTATTTGAAGCTATCCATCTGTTCTACTACCCCTTTCGAATTCGCACTTTTACCTTCTTATTTTTCGTCCGATAAACGAGGTCTTCGTCTTGTTTGCATATATCAGTGATGTCAAAGCAAGCGCATTTTTCTGACCTTGACGTCGTGCGCGGACATCAAGCGCTAAGTATGGAAAGAGGAAGGGTTGTGTATATGAATAAGCAGCCTGTTGGATTAAGAAAACAGTGGTGCACAAACTTCAAACGGAACGTGAAATTTTATGTCGTTATTTTTATATGGCTTCTTTCTGTTTAATATTATCTATATTGTCTGTAAAACAAAAGTACTAATACCAATTTCTTAATATTTCAGTTGTGTTTTAAACGTTAATAACATAATAAAGAGTTAAGAAGGAATATTCATATAAATTCCATAGTAGTACAACTATACTGTACTAAATGAATGAAACACATCATTCATAAAGAAAATGATATCCCAAAAAAGAGATTATGACATAATAAGTTGGAATTGGTATTGATGATACCTTTAGCCATATAAAAGTAATCAATAAACTAATCAAAACAATATTACAGTACAAAACAATGTTACGTAGGTGCTGTATATGTTTTAAGTGTAACTAATATTCCATAGCAAAACTCTTATCGCATTATGCTTTTAAGGTGATATTGGTGAGCAACTTCCTATCATCAGAATATTAAATTATTTTCTCGAAATCTGCTGAAGTTATAGATCTGACATTTTTACAATACATGGGCACGTATCTTTTGCTTATGATGTAACAGTAGTTGCTTTGTTAATTCATTTCCTTACAAACAATTTCCATCCGAATATTTTCAAAATTTTCAATACACTATCTTCAGTAATACGTGTTTACGGTATATTAGATTTACGAAAACATTCTGTAAGGCTACTAAATAAATAGGCCTATATCTGAAAATTTAACTTTTCTATTAAAAAGTTGAGAAAATATTTATTTTGAACAAAAAAATCAAAATTGTGAAAAATGAGCACTAAAATTAAATCTTACATTCTTATAATGCACTTATACTTCTCAGACAAATCTAAAAATTAACATGAATACAGTTTTAATAAGTTTTCTTCCCTTTATCCATTGAATAAGTGCTGGCCATCCCTGAATATAGCTCAACCAAGATGCATATACCACCTCTTTCTTGTGTCTCTTTCCTTTCCGCTGTAAAGCGCTCAGGCTCTCCTGAGCTCTAAAGCGCGCGCTTACTCCTATGGGCACCAATTGACATGACTGGCATATATCTCCATCCCATACTGCTCACAGCTGTCATTTAGCTCCAGTAGCATATCCCTTAGTATCGTCTTCTCTTCTGCTAACAATGCCATTTATCAGCAGCAAATTTTGCTCTTACTATTACGCCTCCCATGGTCTGAAAACAACTCTTAACTGAATACTCCAAGTAGATGTTGAACAGAGTAGGTAATATATGGTATCCTTGTTGTACAGAATAAAGAAATAATAAATATCATAGGCTATTTAGTCTTCTTGCTTTATTATATCCATGCAGCCACCGGCGTAGCTCTGTCGGCTAAGGCGCTTGCCTGCCGATCCGGAGATGAGTTCGGACGCGGGTTCGATTCCCGCTTGGGCTGATTACCTGGTTGGGTTTTTTCCGAGGTTTTCCCCAACCGTAAGGCAAATGTCAGGTAATTATGGCGAATCCTCGGCCTCATCTCGCCAAATACCATCTCGCTATCACCAGTCTCATCGACGCTAAATAATCTCGTAGTTGATACAGCGTCGTTAAATAACCAAGTAAAAAATTATATCCATGCAGTACTTACACTTATGGATCACCCTGTGTTCTAATATATGAATTCATTCTACTGTGATCACTCAAATCGCCCCTCTTACATCATACATATTACAGTATAAGGTAACTTTATTAACGCTTGTATTGTGTTGAATAAAGCTACAATCATTGTTGCACTTGACGATTCTTATTGTTAAAGTTCCCTTAAACTCGTTATTTATTCAATGGATCCAGGGCGACAGTCTGCGAGCATCTGTTGACCTCGAGAATCGATCGTCATTACAATGAAAAAAATAATCGATAGCATTTCGATTCGATTCCAACTTCAATCACACGCTCCTCATGCGACCACTTAATATCAAAACGACTTCGCGCTTATAGCTTCTCATTTTCTTCTTTTTTTTCCGTCTTTTGTCAGAGTCCTGCGTTGGTATGGTTACGGAGAAGAATTCCCATATGAACGTTCGTACAAATTGCCCGTCATTTGGAGGAAACATTTGAATGAAAGTGGAAAATTTCGCACATTAATTGGTAATTCTAGATGCAAATGTTCCATTTATATTGTTGTATATTTCGATAGTAATTTGTTTTATATAGTTCACGTATGAAATTGTACTATGAGCAATTTGAATTGGAATAACAGCAACAGATATTCTCATATTATACCATTGCAGCGTGTATTTGTTTCTGTATCTGTAAAACTCCAGCTAAATACAGTCATATAAAAAGAGTCATAGCAGTGAATTTCCTTATATATACATGTAAAAAAATGTTTTTTATTATAAAATAAAACTGTTTGTACACATTAATGTATCCACTGGAATAAGACTAACGTGTAGAGCCATATTTAGTCTTATATAAACGCCATTTTTAAAAAATCCAAGAACAAGATTTTTTAAATACAGTCTTGCTTTTATTGGAAATAATAAAGATTGTACTTTTCAGAGCAATATTTATTTTCATTTACTTTTTACTTGTCCCTTTCCACTTATTTTCACTTTAATTACACGCAAAGCGTAAAATGAAGTATTGTGATGCTATACAAAATAGATTTCGAGCTTTTAGACGAAAAGTTCGTTTTTAGCATCCTTGATAACTGAAATGTTATTTCGGACGCTCTGTTGTGTACCTTACAGCAATTTCTATTGAACTATTGGACGGATTTTGTTCATATTCAGTATCTACGAGTCAATTTATCAGGGAGTGATGTACATAAAATATAATAATTTTAGTACTAGTCTGTCTGTGTACAGCGATTTCTACTAAACTATTGGACGGATTTTGTTCATATTCAGTATCTACGAGTCAATTTACCAGGGAATGATGTACATGAAATATAATAATTTTAGTACTAGTCTGTCTGTGTACAGCGATTTCTACTAAACTATTGGACGGATTTTGTTCATATTCAGTATCTACGAGTCAATTTATCAGGAAATGATGTACATGAAGTGTAATAATTTTAGTACTAGTCTGTCTGTGTACAGCGATTTCTACTAAACTATTGGACGGATTTTATTCATATTCAGTATCTACGAGTCAATTTATCAGGGAATGATGTACGTATTAGTAATATAGCATTTTCGATGCGTCAGAGTTTCAATTTGTATTTGAATTCACTTATTTCTTAGTTCTAAGAAATTTCTTAATATTATTTAATGTAACTGTGACTTTTATTTAACTTTTCCCGAAGAAATATGTATTTTCTTTCATAAGTATGTCATCCATCATTAATTATATCTTTATGTTACGTTGGAATAACAGCGACATATTTAATTTATTTTAAATCAAATTTTACACATTTTTGTTCTGAGTTTTGTATTTGGTATGACGGGAATATAATAAATTATATATATTTTTTGTAGTTTATGTAGGCCTACATGACTTTTCAGTTTGAATTATAAACTGATTTTGTGACATTTCAATTAGCTGTAGTGCACATTAAAAGCATCATGAAAAATATAGTCTTTTTTTTTTGGTTTCCATAGAAATTAATTTTACCGAGTATGATGGATAAATAAAGCATATCTCTACTTAATTTTAGCAACCAAATAGATTTTCTCCTGTTTGTTATTTCCATAGTAACCTGAATTCTCAATTAACGCCTTTAAAGCTTTATTTGTTTAGTACAGAAATACAGAAAAAAAATTGTATGCATTTTCTGCCGCAATATGACGGACTAGCGACAATGTTTAAACAACGACCGGAGCAGGATCCCGAAACCATGCAGACCTAATCTGCGGCAGTGCTGATGACACGAACAAGGCAATTAACTAAGTTTAATTAATTGTCGAACAACCTGGAAAACATGAAGCAAGTTACGAATAAAAATCATTCGCCCGTGATGAAACGATTTTGTGTATTTTCCTAATCTCCTTTAAATTGGTGTTGGTTTGCACCCCTCCCTCCGACCAATCCCGACTAACACGTTATAATGCTCAAAGGGCGACAACATTTCCAGTTAGTGCAAATTGCAAAACTCCAATAATCAGAATAAATCAGTTACTACGCGAATGTACTGAATAATGGCTGTTGCGTATGCTGAAAGCTGATTGGCTACATTATTGGCTTTCCTGACCATAAACCCGAGTGGAATATAGGGCGTGATACGAAAAGATGCTTACCCCTGCCGTTGCTGTGTGGTTGAGACCATCAGCTGTTACGGGGGTGGTCCGGGTTCGAGTCACGGTCAGGCCTAGATATTTCACTGAAAAATCCATAGTGACACTTGTCATTGACAAGTCGCAATTGAGATTTTTCTCGAGGCTTTCTCCTTTCTCTATGTCCGCCGAGTTAGCTTTATGGTAGCGCGTCTGCCTCCAGAGTAGCTGGCCCGGGTTCGATTCCCGGCGGGGTCAGAAATGTTCACATAAAATTTCTACTTCAGGACTAGGATGGATGGGGGTATACAACTTCTAATTACTAATATGCCTGGGTTAAATCCCAAATCTCTCCGCAGTGCATATGAAGGGAAGGCATATGTCACCGTTGATAGTGACGTTAAGCCTGGCGGCCACCTTGGTGCTATTCCACAGGAGTAGGCTACGTGTCGGCACCGGGTTTCCCCTTCTCCCTTCCTCGCCATCATCATTCTCACCCATTCCCTACGCTACACTTACATATACACTCATACTCATCCCTAGTACACGACGTAACTCTTCACAAATACACATCACATGGATAAATATATAATAGGATGTGAAACTTACTGAGTTTCCCGTAACACATGCTAGAGGCGCTAATGTAGAGCGTATTCCGAATGTCACTGGTGAGCAATCCGATGGCATCACGGTGTTCCGAATTCCACCTATGACGTCATTTATGCTCCACCGGTGTCGCACCGGTGCCATCAGCATCAGCTTGCAGAGGTGGTGGCAGTCTCCATCAGTGAATCTGATTGGTTATTGTATAGGGCGGGAATTAGCAGACGAACGACATCGTGCACTGTTGTGTCATGGCGGTGTGTTCTGCTGTATTGTTTGTAATGAGCACAACGTAAAAACAATATGTTAATGGCTTATGAGCGAACATGTCAACGGACCAGTTATTACTACCGGTTCAAGTAATAAATTGTTTATGCTATCTTTTCTTTGAACGAGATGGTAGTACGGAAATTTCGCAAAATTTTGCTAGCGTAGCACAGACAACAACTTATACAGTCGCCATGACAGCCATCAATCCTTCCAGCAGTTTTGTTCCTAATTCGCTGCAGCGTGACGTCATTGTTGTCCACCGGTCCGGTGAGTTTCGGAATACGCTGGTAGAAATTGATCTTGCTGCCACCTGTTGGGCGGTGGAGAACTTATTAAATCTAGCAGCGCGTCAAGTAGCGAAAATAAAAACTAATTACTCCATGCATTTAGCAGCGCACCTGGTGACGAAAATGTTAAACTATGCAGAAAGTATTCCTTCCCTCCCTCCCTCAACCCTTTTCTCAGACTAACCCAATTTAAAATAAAACATTTACATATTTATTCCTCACAGGATATTCCACTGAAAATTCTTACCGGAGCCAACAGGAAGATAAAAGATACGATCTATTTTACACTATCAAATTAAAATATAACCAGGCAGAGACAAAATAAAGCAAAAGGTTAGATAATTGGGATTGTATTCTTTGGGTATTCAGTGTATAACGCAATGGAAAAGTCTGAAAAAACTACTTAGATAACGGTAGTTCAATTTATTATATTACTATTACTTTACAATACATTCAACAACACTATTTTTACAACGTCCATAAACATCACTGTTTAACATACACTGTTTATACACACACGTAGTATCACTTTATGTTCACTTATTAGCAAGTTTCTGTCTGCCATCTTGTCTTCTCGAGCAACGTCTCGAACGAACGGATAAATAGAGAACTCTGGGTAATGTACCCAACACGTAGTCCTAATGCAAATCAAGCTTTCAAGTATAATTCCCTGTAAAGTTGATTTGAATAATTTCGAAGGAAAAATTGTTCCGGGGCCGGGCATCGAACCCGGGACCTTTGGTTAAACGGACCAACCCTCTACCAACTGAGCTACCCGGGAACTCTACCCGACACCGATCCAATTTCTCCCTCTGTATCCACAGACCTCAAAGTGGGCTGACAACCGTTAAGCAACCAACATTGAGTGCACACTAACTCTATGTGACTTAAATTGTGGTTTTCTGTTAACGAACAGTGACGTGTATTATGCAAATAAAGCTTTCAATTATAACTCCCTATAAAGTTGATTTGAATAATTTCGAAGGAAAAATTGTTCCGGGGCCGGGTATCGAACCCGGGACCTTTGGTTAAACGTACCAACGCTCTACCAACTGGGCTACTCGGGAACTCTACCCGACACCGATCCAATTTTTCCCTCTATATCCACAGACCTCAAAATGGGCTGACAACCGTCAAGCAACCAACATTGAGTGCACACTAACTCTGTGTGACTTAAATTGTGGTTTTCTGTTAACGAACATTGACTCTATAGTCCACACCTGTGGAGTAACTGTTAGCGCGTCTGGCCGCGAAACCAGGTGGCCCGGGTTCGAATCCTGGACGGGACATGTTATCTGGTTGAGGTTTTTTCCGGGGTTTTCCCTCAACCCAATTTGAGCAAATGCTGGGTAACTTTCGGTGCTGGACCCCGGACTCATTTCACCGGCATTATCACCTTCACCTCATTCAGACGCTAAATAACCGAAGATGTTGATGCAGTGTCGTAAAATATCCTACTTAAATAAAAAAACCGATGAGAGAAATGTGTTGAGCCTATCTAGAAAAGTAGCTAAAAGATGTCAGTTTATTTGTATATTTTTTTATTTTTGTTTACCTGTTAAACATTTTGTTTTTAAAATCATTGTGGATTATTTTCCGATCCACCCTCATATATTAATTACCAAAGCTCGGAAATTGAGGACTTGTGTGTCGTGTGCATGAGTAAGGTTACAGGTACAACATACACAAAACTCACCCTGCAAGTGCTCAGGGACAGTCGTGTGTACTAAGAAAGTGGTCACATCGAATGACAGGAAGACGGATGAGGAAACTGTGTCGTGTCGAAGCCAATGACATTCAGATAATTAATTAGAGGTAAACGGTCTGTTTGAAAATAAGAAAATACGTATTATTCGAATGGGTATTGTATACGTTTGAAAATATATTTCTTAAAATTTAGGTACAGAATTTCGTGGAGGAATTCTGAGGCGATACATTATTTTCTTCGAATGGAGAGTTTATATTTTCTAACTTGTGTCAAACACAAACTAGAGATTGGAAACGGGCATTCATTGAAATACATTGCAGTCCCTTAAATCGGTGGAAAATTTGTCCATAGCCATGGATCAAGTCGTAGCAACTACTGAAAATCGAACAGGAAACAGTGACAGTGAAAACATTCAATACTTTATTTCGGCCTAAGACTTTATAATACAATTACAAACCATTTTCCAAATTTGAAATTTTTAAAATTGAAGCTTTTAAAAAATAAATTTGTAAAATTATCCAAGATATAATATAATATTAACAAATGTATTTTTTACCTTTTATTTCTGTCTACTATATTCTTGTTTTTATTGAATATCACTGGCTTCTGTCGAATTGTCAATTTATATTAAATGTGTATTTTTCTCTCTTTTTATCTTTCTTCTTTATTCTTGCTCTTGTGTTGTATTTATTGGTTTGAATTAAGTTACTTACTGTATTTAGTAAACTGTCCTTGTAAATTTTAAGTTATATTATTGACTAAGACCACACCGTACACGAGCCTGGCTCTTACGGTAATGGCGAGAAACATTTTTATTTTATAAATGTAATTTGTATTCAGTAGGTAGCTAATTAAAATAAATAAAATAAAAAAATTAATTTTGCTCCCGTCACTTCATGTGACGTGGAAATAAGTTTCTTTCGTTTCAAATCATGTTTAACTAACAGACGAAGAAGGTATAGGTTCGAAAAATATTCGAATGTATGTAGTCATACACTGTAATGAAATGTACAGAGCAGAACTGTAAATGTGATGTATTTTGCATGTTTATTTATATATATGCTATAAAATTACTTGTTTCAACCTACCATAATATTATCATTATGTTGTTCCAGCCAGGAACCACTTTTATAGCAGACCTTACAGTACCTCTGTGATGGAAGCGGGAGTTTGTTGACATTGAAGTCCGGTCGCTTAGCCACGTTCAAAGACACAAGTCCCCAAGTTCCGAGCTTTGTTAATTACTTACTCGAATTCGAACTCGTGTCCGGAGAATATACAGCCGAAATGTTACAAATTTACCTGCAGCGCAATGTGTACTACTATGAATGGTAACAAAAATTGCTAATGATATAGACTTGGTTGCTATGATACGAGAATTTCATACGAATATTCTAAAGAGGTGAATATGGGTATTGCACACCCTGTGGCGGTTTCTTGTTAAAACTGGATATTGATTTCGTCCCTCTCTATCACAATACCTTCTCCGCGCCACGTATATGAGAAAGTAGAAGTAATATTTGACTCCAGACATCTCAATTTCCGCTAGAGTATTGAATGTTCATGATACTGACAAAATGGGAGCCGAGCTTGGAAAGAGCGTTTCAGGGGGCTTTTTAATTTTGATTGATGTTCTTTGGCCTAAGAGTCCTTCGCTTGCGTCTCAGTTTCAATACAAGGCCTCCAAAAATCGGTTCAGTTGTTACAGCATCTTGACAGGCGGCATTGCACAATTCTTCATTGCCTAATCTAGCGTGCTATGCTTTTTATTTTAAAGCCAGGTTCCATGAAATGTGATGTCACGGTTTGGATTTATTTTATTGTGTTTCATTTGTTTTAAGGCTGTGCTGTGTTTTGGTTTCAAGTCGAGGCCTTCGGATCGATCAGTCATCGCGAAATCTTGACGAAGGGCGCTATACAAGGATTTATACGTATATTTCAAATGTAATATATGAAATTTTACTTCGCATTTCCTTATTTGTGTTTCTATTCTGCCATTATAAAAATTCAAGGAAACAATTACCAACCTTAGTGTATACAAGACATTTATATTTATGCGTTAATTATGTTTTACTTACTCTTCAAGGAACGACCACTCATATAAATTGAGGGAAAGAAGGCAGAGGACGGACACTGGAAAGTTTTCTTTTCTCAATCGTACTATCAGGGACTGGAATGCTTTACCTGCAGACTTACTAAAGCCTTTACCAACAACCAAAAATGTATTTAAAAATAGGCTTAAGGACCTTATTAATAGACGGTAATTATACACAGTATTTAAAGGGTGTAAATGATATGTTGTTATTGAAGTGTTGTATCAGTGAAGAATTATGTTGTGTCAGTGAAGTGTGTTGTATCAGTGAAGAAGTATGTCGTGTCAGTGAAGTGTGCTGTGTAAGTGAAACGTGTTCCTGTCAGTGAAGCTTTATAGTTTATAGTGGCAGTGCAAAGTATTTGAACAGTGAAATGTTTTTGAAGTGTTAGTGAAATCAGGATAGAATCAGTGAAATGTGTCGTAGTTCCAGTGCAGTGAGTGAGTTGACAGCGAAATGAGTGTAATGTGGAAAGGTACTTGTGCAGATAAGAACATATCATATTCGTGGGTTTTAGTTCGATCTTAGTTTTAAGATACAAATTAGATTTATTTCAAATGTTATTTTAAGTGATCGTTTCATTTAATTTAGTATATTCCCTGTTGTTGTTGTTGTTGTTGTTGTTGTTGTTGTTAGTATTAGTATTATTGTTAGTATTAATTATTAGTATTATTATTAATTATACTTAATTTTAAGTTTATTATTGTCATTATTGAGTGTAATTAGTTACCACTGCCACCGGGTATATACCCACTGCAGTGTGAATAAATAAATAAATAAATACATACATACATACATACATACATACATACATACATACATACACATACATGATTTTTATTTTTCATATTCATTCATTCACTGTTCTGCCCAAGGGCAGGTCTTTCACTGCAAACCAAGCTTTCTCCAATCTTTCCTATTTTCTGTCTTCCTCTTCGTTTCATCAAATGATCCATATATCTTAATGTCGTCTATGATCTGATATCTTCTACCCCGAACTCTTCTCCCGTTCACCATTCCTTCCAGTGCATCCTTCAGTAGTCAGTTTCTTCTCAGCCAGTGACCCAACCAATTTTTTTTCCTCTTTCTGATCAGTTTTAGCATCATTCTTTCTTCACACACTCTTTCCAACACTTCTTCATTTCTTATTCTGTCCCTCCACTTCACAAGTTCCATTCTTCTCCATATCCACATTTCAAATGCTTCTATTCGCTTCTCTTCACTTCGTCGTAATGTCCATGTTTCTGGCCCATATTTATTTATTTATTTATTTATTTATTTATTTATTTATTATTTTGCTAATAATTGTAACATAAAATATACAGAGAAACTTTAGCTCGCTCCTGAAAGAGTAGAACTCGTTCTCAGGGGCGGATTCCTGAATTGAAATTAATAATTATACAATACAATTATAATTAATAATTATACAATACAATTTGCAATTATAGTATATAAATTTAAATTTACAATTTTTCAATTTTTTAAAAATCCATACATAACTTTTTTAATTTAATACCAGAACTATTAGAATTGACAAGATTACGATATTTAAATATAAATTTGTTATATATTCTTGGGCCTAAATTACTACTATGATTAAATACTGTAACAGTGTTGCATTTTGGTTCAAACAATCTTAAAGAATTCATACCTTTTGTTTCATAACTATGAGAATACAATTCAAAATTATTTCGATATTTATGTATGAATTTTATTAATACAATATAATAAATTTGTCTTACGTTAAGTACATTAAAGTCTAGAAACAAATTTTGAGATGGAAAATCAATAGGTTTATGAAGACATATTTTAATTATTTTCTTCTGCAATAAATAAATTGGATTGAAATTGGATTTAAATGAGCTACCCCATCCTATAATTCCAGACATAATTATCGATTGAAATAAAATTAAATATATTATACGTAATAAATTTATTGACAAGTAATTCCTCAATAAAACAAAATAATATACTATTTTGAGTAATTATGCCACACTCCATACAAAGCACTTTACTAGTCTTTTCCTTAGTTCTTATTCAGAGGTCCGCAGAAGATGCTCCTTTTTCTATTAAAAGCTTCCTTGGCCGTTGCTATCCTCCTTTTGACTTCCTGGGAGAATTCATGTTACTGCTTATAGTACACTCTTAAGTATTTGAAGCTGTCCACTTGCTCTACTGCCTCATTTAGAATTCGCAAGTTTATCTTTTGTATTCTTCTTCCTACGGCCATGCTCTTCGTCTTGTTTGCATTTATCTTCATTCCATACTGCTCACAGCTGTCATTTAGCTCCTCTAGTATCATTTCCTCTTCTGCTAACGACGCCATATCATTGAAATAGGAGTGAGTGAATAGTTTATAAAATTTAAGGATTGTTAACAGTATAAATCAGACTAGGAATTGAAGAATAGACAGAAAAGAGAATCAATGAAATTGAAATAGAATCATGACAAAGAGGATGAAAAATTATGAAGGAAATAAAATAGACAAAAAAAAAAAAGAATAATAAATCTGAATGAGGCGATTAAGAAAAAAAGGAAATGGAATGGCATATGAAGTAAGTGTATAAGAACATGAAACGCTTCTAAACTAAGACAACACTAATCTGAAATTATATTAATATAACTTGCAGCTAAATCGAGAAACTCGTATAAAACTTGCCTCATAATTGCTTTGTGCACGCAAGTTCAGTCATACTGTATGTACAGGGACATCATTTTATTTTTCTAACATTTTTAATATTTACTTGCCTATACCTCTGGATCAACGCCGTTTGCTACCCCCTTCCACGACTGGAGTTCGATGATACTGGCGTAATATACAAACAAATCACTTTACTACATATAGGAGGGAAGAAAAGTAGGTCATCCATTTACGTAAACTAGGAAATATCGCGATTTTGAGTTTGATAATTTTCATTAGGTTTTTGTTTAATCATCAGTGCGGTTTTCGGCGTAATAGATCGACTATTGATCAGATTTTTTGTATTCGGCAGATAATGGAGAAAAAATGGGAGTATAAGGGTACAGTACATCAGTTATTCATAGATTTCAAAAAGGCATATGACTCGGCTAAGAGGGAAGTATTATATGATATTCTTATTGAATTTGGTATTCCCAAGAAACTAGTTCGATTAATTAAAATGTGTCTTAGTGAAACATACAGCAGAGTCCGTATAGGTCAGTTTCTATCTGATGCTTTTCCAATTCACTGCGGGCTAAAGCAGGGAGATGCACTATCACCTTTACTTTTTAACTTCGCTTTAGAATATGCCATTAGGAAAGTTCAGGATAACAGGCAGGGTTTGGAATTGAACGGGCTACATCAGCTTCTTGTCTATGCAGATGACGTGAATATGTTAGGAGAAAATACACAAACGATTAGGGAAAACACGGAAATTTTACTTGAAGCAAGTAAAGCGATCGGTTTGGAAGTAAATCCCGAAAAGACAAAGTATATGATTATGTCTCGTGACGGGAATATTGTACGAAATGGAAATATAAATATTGGAGATTTATCCTTCGAAGAGGTGGAAAAATTCAAATATCTTGGAGCAACAGTAACAAATATAAATGACACTCGGGAGGAAATTAAACGCAGAATAAATATGGGAAATGCGTGTTATTATTCGGTTGAGAAGCTCTTATCATCCAGTCTGCTGTCCAAAAATCTGAAAGTTAGAATTTATAAAACAGTTATATTACCGGTTCTTCTATATGGCTGTGAAACTTGGACTCTCACTCTGAGAGAGGAACATAGGTTAAGGGTTTTTGAGAATAAGGTGCTTAGGAAAATATTTGGGGCTAAGCGGGATGAAGTTACAGGAGAATGGAGAAAGTTACACAACACAGAACTGCACGCATTGTATTCTTCACCTGACATAATTAGGAACTTGAAATCGAGACGTTTGAGATGGGCAGGGCATGTAGCACGTATGGGCGAATCCAGAAATGCATATAGAGTGTTAGTTGGGAGACCGGAGGGAAAAAGACCTTTAGGGAGGCCGAGACGTAGATGGGAGGATAATATTAAAATGGATTTGAGGGAGGTGGGGTATGATGATAGAGACTGGCTTAATCTTGCACAGGATAGGGACCGATGGCGGGCTTATGTGAGGGCGGCAATGAACCTTCGGGTTCCTTAAAAGCCATTTGTAAGTAAGTAAGTAAGTTTTGTTTAATCAAAATACAGTAGAGTATTAACAATGAGTGTTTTTACTCACGAATTGAGCTGTCCATGTGGACGTATTCATTATGCAGTGTATATTATACTGTCTACAGCACATTAGCGTACAATGTCGAGAATGAAGTTAAATTGAAAAATAATCATAATATGGATATTTAAACACATTTTTTAAAATGGTGCCCGTTCATTTCGATACAGGCTTCATTCTAATGTGCATATTATCGCACTATAGACTACTGTACCTAATCCCAATTACCAGTTTCGTTCTTCGTACTAATAACTCATGTTGAAATAATTCTGTACCTACTCTATAAAAGAGTACCTTACGTACTGTAAATTCAATCTTCACTTCTTCCCGATCCGAAAAGATAAAATTACTCAGACATACTACCTACTATTCGTCCAAATGGTTATGCCGTAGGGTCGTAGAAAAGGGGGAAATCACGTGACAGTTAATTACTTAACGAGGCCCTTTCATTTAAGTTATTTTAAACGGTTGTATAATATTACGTAGACGTCCAATTTCTAACAGAAATTAATGTTTTCAGAAAAGAGCTAAGACAGCCCAGCCACTAGCTGGCGGATGAAAGCTGGTGGGGGAAACCGGGATACGACGTAGGCAAATGGACGACAGTACCTGTGCGAAAATGATTCACTATTGAAAGCTCTTTCGTCACTGGAAAACGCGAACATATTTTTGGAACGTACTGTTTACTGTGACCGTAAGGCTACTATGACTGTATATGCGGTCTTGGATCTGTGTGGGATTAGTAGAAGGGGTGGGAGTGAAGTACATTAAAAAATTCAGGTACAATAAAAATTGAAGTAAAAACAAAATGATGTCCCTGTATAAGCAAGGCAGTGACAAAGTGCTGGGAATCTAGCAAGAGTCGATAAAACTGCGCTCTACTTTCTCGTGCCTCCAAATCGTCAGCTGGCATAAATAGGCCGATATCGCGAGGGCACCAGCAGTCGTGTACTTGTGAAATACAGAGGGGGAGCGACTGTGCCACTGTTCATGAAAAGCGCCCAATTAGGTCGATAGTTGGAGAAGGAGGGCAAAGCGATCGAGAGGGGAAACGAGTTGAAAACAAGTGGTACTTTCTGAACAAGGAATTTGTGTCGCTCTTGCTGGTAATCCGCGAGAACTCTGTGCATGCCTGGTGTAAGGAATTAAACTGTGTTTGTATTTGCGCTACGTTTGCAATATCTCTTTAAGTCAAATGGTACGAAATTCAATATTTTTATTTAATTACGATTTAATTCGTTTTTTTTTTCCTTAAAGGGCGATATTCGGATATGAATATACTGTCTGATAGCTTTATTTCTCATTTACACACCCCTTTCAAACTACTGATTATTCAGAAATAAGATAATGGCAATAGTAGGCTTTGATTAATGATATTTTGTAGCTACAGAGGCTGATCACGCACTTCAACGTGATAATTGTTAATGTTATTCTTTACTTTTGTTCCCTTTAAACTACAGAGGCTATTCATAGAAGATAAGATAATAATTGTAATAAAATTGTAACTATTTATTTAACATTACTTTTAAACTACAGAGGCTATTCATTCATAGACGATAAAATGATAATTCTAATTTCTTAATTAACGATTCTATTAAACTGCGGTTGCTAGGCATAGTCGATAAGATGGCAATTTTAATTGTAATTCCTGAATTAACAATTCTATTAAACTGCAGATGCTATTCATAGTCGATAAATTGATAATATTAATTGTAATTCCTATATTAACGATTATATTAAACTGCAGATGCTATTCATAGTAGATAAGATAATAATCTTAATTGTCATTCCTTAATTAACGATTCTATTAAGCTGCAGATGCTATCCATAGTCGATAAGATGATAATATTAATTGTAATTCCTTAATTAACGATTCTATTAAACTGCAGATGCTATTCATAGTCGATAAGATGATAATTTTAATTGTAATTCCTTAATTAACGATTCTATTAAGCTGCAGATGCTATTCATAGTCGATAAATTGATAATATTAATTGTAATTCCTACATTAACGATTGTATTAAACTGCAGATGCTATTCATAGTAGATAAGATAATAATCTTAATTGTCATTCCTTAATTAACGATTCTATTAAGCTGCAGATGCTATCCATAGTCGATAAGATTATAATATTAATTGTAATTCCTTAATTAACGATTCTATTAAACTGCAGATGCTATTCAGAGTCGATAAGATGATAATTTTAATTGTAATTCCTTAATTAACGATTCTATTAAACTACAGGTGCTATTCAGAGTCGCTAGGATGATAATTTTAATTGTAATTTCTTAACTAACGATTCTATTAAACTGCAGATGCTATTCATAGTCGATAAGATGATAATTTTAATTGTAATTCCTTAATTAACGATTCTATTAAACTGCAGATGCTATTCATAGTCGATAAGATTATAATTTTAATTGTAATTCCTTAATTAACGATTCTATTAAACTTCAGATGCGATTCATAGTCGATAAGATGATAATTTTAAATGTAATTCCTTAATTAACGATTCTATTAAACTACAGGTGCTATTCAGAGTCGATAAGACGATAATTTCAATTGTAATTCCTTAATTAACGATTTTATTGAAATGCAGAGGCTATTCAGAGACGATAAGATGATAATTATAATTGTAATTTTCTAATTAACGATTCTGTTAAACTACAGATACTATTCAGTGTCGATAAGATGATAATTTTAATTGTAATTCCTTAATTAACGATTCTATTAAACTGCAGATGCTATTCATAGTCGATAAGATGATAATTTTAATTGTAATTCCTTAATTAACGATTCTATTGAACTACAGAGGCTATTCAGAGTCGATAAGATGATAATTATATTTGTAATTCCTTAATTAACGATTCTATTAAACTGCAGATGCTATTAATAGTCGATAAGATGATAATTTTAATTGTAATTTCTTAACTAACGATTCTATTAAACTGCAGATGCTATTCATAGTCGATAAGATTATAATATTAATTGTAATTCCTTAATTAACGATTCTATTAAACTGCAGATGCTATTCATAGTCGATAAGATGATAATATTAATTGTAATTCCTTAATTAACGATTCTATTAAACTACAGGTGCTATTCAGAGTCGATAAGACGATAATTTCAATTGTAATTCCTTAATTAACGATTTTATTGAAATGCAGAGGCTATTCAGAGACGATAAGATGATAATTATAATTGTAATTCCCTAATTAACGATTCTCTTAAACTACAGGTGCTATTCAGTGTCGATAAGATGATAATTTTAATTGTAATTCCTTAATTAACGATTCTATTGAACTGCAGAGGCTATTCAGAGTCGTTAAGATGATAATTTTAATTGTAATTCCTTAATTAACGATTCTATTGAACTACAGAGGCTATTCAGAGTCGATAAGATGATAATTATATTTGTAATTCCTTAATTAACGATTCTGTTAAACTGCAGATGCTATTAATAGTCGATAAGATGATAATTTTAATTGTAATTTCTTAACTAACGATTCTATTAAACTGCAGATGCTATCCATAGTCGATAGGATGATAATTTTAATTGTAATTCCTTCATTACCGATTCTATTAAAGTACAGAGGATATTCATAGACGACAAGATGATAATTGAAATTAACATTCTTTATTTAACGTTCCTTTTATACTACAGGGGGGCACAAAGTCCCGTTTACCCCATATAAATAAGCAAATATACACATTATTTATGTAATTCCAATCATAATGCAGACATATGCCCACTTTACACTAACTGTGTGTGGTAAGCATGTCCTCCATCATTGCGTCGCCATTTCGGTGTGATATTGTCCTCAGCATTGCTGGTGTAATCTGTTGGAAGGCGCGTCGTATGGCGTCCACAACGCTGGATTGGCCGTGGGTCATCCATCTTACCGATTTCTCTCGACTGGCCACCTCGCAGCCCCGATCTCACAACCTGTGACAATGCGCTCTGGGGTTTGCATGGAACCTAACGAGACCGCACAGTTAGTAGAATACTTTCTTGGTCTCACGCAGAGGAAGCGAGTTGGTAATACAGTAAAACCCCGTTACAGCGTGAGAGTACTTCACTCCCACGTTATAGCATACCCACGGTACAACGAAGTTTTCACTCACTGACATTTGGGTATATAAAAATTAATTATATATTATTTTGAACTTAATTTACAATTCTTTATTTCTTACTAAAGCGGTGTAGCGGGGTTTCACTGTATATAGGAAGGCGTTTATGGAGAGACTAAGGGGAGAGGATGGTATTTTTTGGTGAAAAATGAGTAAATTAAAAAAAAAGTTCTTTAAAATACTCTGTGATATGTGTGGAATGCATAGCATAGCATTTTGTGGGTATTTGTGCCCTTATCGGATGTTGAGTCGCCATTTTTAAACTTCCTGGGTTACGGATTTTTAAATCACTCGCCCACTTTTATTGTTGTTTCCGGTAAATTAAATTTTCAAAAAAAAATTTTTTTCTTTAAAATACCCTTAGATATGTGTGGAATGCATTGCATAACATTTTGTGGGTATTTGTTCCCTTATCGGATGTTTAGACGTCATTTTTAAACATCCTGCGCTATGGATTTTTAAATCACACGCCCGCTTTTATCGGTTTCCAGTAACTTCATTTTTTTATACATTGCCAGACAAAAATGGATATAATTTCTGAACTATTAAAGATACATGCATGAAATTTAGAACACACATTCTTTAGACTATTAGGAAACGTTTCTCTGTAACAGAATTTTGTTAATTGATTTCATTTTAAAAATACGTCCGTTTGTTTGCAAGAAAGGAAATCAGAAAATTGTTATTAAATTTTAATTGTTTATTTTACAAACGTAGGGACTAATATCAAAATTCTGTTACAGACAGTTTGCATAACATGCTTTTGCAAATACATTGCAAAAAATTGTTTGAATCTATCTTTAAAAACGGTTTAGATATATCGGTTTTAGTACAATCCTGCATTGGGTATATTTTTTTTTTTCAAATTTGGGCCCCAAATATTTTTTTGTTCAAAATATTTTTATTTGGTTGAGTTGCCACAGCTATGAGCTCTCTACATACAAAAAATTAATATTTTACACCAAATAGGAAAAAAGTTAAAAAAAAATACCTTCCTCTACCCTTAATATAGTGACAGTGCCAAGCATGACTTGTCTAGAGGAAACTAATTTCAGTATTAAAACATGTTTGTAAGGAGAGTAGGACGTTCTTGACCCTAAGGACGATGTTTACTTCTAGCAGAGAGGAACGAAAGCTTGCCCTGTTTGCCAAGTTTTCGATTTCCTGTGAACGTGCGTGTGAATCACTTCTTAAACATTTCACGGTGAAAAAGATATTCGTATCCGACACGTTTTCTAGAAAAGCATTCGCAATTGATGTCCATTTCCGTCATTTCCTTACTTGAGTCCTTTGGGGCGGTTGCCATGGTGATAGAGACAGTTGAGTGCTAGTGCGAACCGATCGCCATGGAGACGGGTTTCGAGATTTACAGCGTGTGGATTCTCTCGAGCCTCGCGATTTTATCGCGGTGTTCTACTCGAGTGAGCCGATCTATCCTGCAAAGCCATTTCTTCCTTCCTTCGCCTCTGGGTGGATACGCAGCAGTGTGCCGGCTTTCAATTGTTTCGTGTCGGAATAAAGGCGTACATCAAACTCAGTGGCGGCCGGTGACAATTTGCCTAGTGTGACAATAATAATACAATATATAATATAATTATGATATACTCTATAATATAATATAATATAATATATAATATATATGATTATGTCTCGTGACCAGAATATTCTACGAAATGGATCTATAAAAATTGGAGATTTATCCTTCGAAGAGGTAGAAAAATTCAAATATCTTGGAGCAACAGTAACAAATATAAATGACACTCGGGAGGAAATTAAACGCAGAATAAATATGGGAAATGCCTGTTATTATTCGGTTGAGAAGCTTTTATCATCCAAAGAATCTGAAAGTTAGAATTTACAAAACAGTTATATTACCGGTTGTTTTTTTATGGTTGTGAAACTTGGACTCTCACTTTGAGAGAGGAACAGAGATTAAGGGTATTTGAGAATAAGGTTCTTAGGAAAATATTAGGGGCTAAGAGGGATGAAGTTACAGGAGAATGGAGAAAGTTACACAACGCAGAACTGCACGCATTGTATTATTCACCTGACATAATTAGGAACATTAAATTCCGACGTTTTAGATGGGCAGGGCATGTAGAACGTAAGGGCGAATCCAGAAATTCATAAAGAGTGTTAGTTGGGAGGCTGGAGGGAAAAAGACTTTTGGGGAGGCCGAGACATAGATGGGAGGATAATATTAAAATGGATTTGAGGGAGGTGGGATATGATGATAGAGACTGGATTAAACCTGGTCACCTTAGGGACCAATGGCGGGCTTATGTGAGGCGGCAATGAACCTCCGGGTTCCTTAAAATCCATAAGTAAGTAAGTAAGTAAGTAAGTAATATAATATACAGTACAAGACAGTTGGGGTAAAATAGATGATAAGACGATTATATAAATGGAGGAAGAACTGAAGTAGAGTGGAAATGATGAACAACTAATTGATGTGGAAAGTGTGAAAAATGTTAAAGTGATGGTGGACCGGAAAGGAGGAATGTGAAAGTCCACCATGACAAAAATTCTAAAGTTGGCTGACAATACATATCAATATAATGTAATGTAATATGATATAAAGGTGGGTCAAAAGTCGCTTTCCCCAATATTCGTTCTTAGGTTTCATACTTGTACTCACATACAGATGTCATAACTTGAACAAACGTATATCTGGTGTAATAAGTGGTGGGTTGGCAACCATGTTCGTACGTTAACTGTTTTCTCCATTGTCATGTCTTGAAAACAGCCCTGGTTTTGCCGATATGTAATTGAAATTACTACAGGATGGAACACCACCTCATTTTGGTGTAGGAGTGAGGGACTTTTTCAATCAGTAATTACATGAATGGATTGGCCGTCGTGGCACAACAAATGGCCACCCAGAACAAGCGATCTGACAAAATGTGTTTTTTCGCTTAGGGGTATCCTGAAAAATGATATTTCTGCTTAGAAACCGCAGGATCTGCATCAGTTGCAACAGATGATCGAACAGTCCTTCGTGAAAATCTGGTTGGCGAGTTGGTATAGCGCTGGTCTTCTGTGCCCAAGGTTGCGGGTTCGATCCCGGGCCAGGTCGATGGCATTTAAGTGTACTTAAATGCGACAGGCTTATGTTTGTAGATTTACTGGCATGTAAAAGAACTCCTGCGGGACAAAATTCCGGCACATCCGGCGACGCTGATATAACCTCTGCAGTTGCGAGCGTCGTTAAATAAAACATAGGGGAGAGTCGGGTAGTATCGGACATCGGGTAGTATCGGACAGTGCGTTTCTTTCATCTACCACCATATGGTAGTACCTGAATGATTTGGTTACGTTTCTCTATGTGACATCACAGAAACGTAACCATGTCAATCAGGTACTATCATCGTGTGGTAGATGAAAGAAACTCACTGTCCGATATTACCCGATGTCCGATACTACCCGACTCTCCCCTAACATTTCGTGAAAATCGATTAAAATCGTGAGTTATGTTCTGCCATCTGTAAATCAATGTCTAAACGTTGTGAATTGTGTATCGACAAACAAGGTATCCATTTTGAAAAATATCTGTAAAGGAATGTGTAGTCAAATGTAAATTGAATGTAATTAAATGTAAGGAAGTATTTGCGGAAAGCGACTTTTAACCCATCCTGTATAATATAATAGTAGAAGAGGAAATGATACTAAAGGATATGTTACTGGAGCTAAATGACAGCTGTGAACAGTATAGGATGAAGATAAATGCAATAAGACGAAGAGAATGGTCATAGGAAGAAAAATAAAGAAGATAAACTTACGAATTCTAAATGAGGCAGTAGAGCAAGTGGACAGATTCAAATACTTGGGGTGTACTATAAGCAGTAACATGAGCTGCTGCCAGGAAGGCAAAAGGAGGATAGCAATGGCCAAGGAAGCTTTCAATAGCAAAAGGAACATCTTCTACGGCCCTCTGGAGAAATTACTAAGGAAAAAACTAGTGAAGTGCTTTGTTTGAAGTGTGGCACTATGGGGCAGAAACACGGACGTTACGTCGAAGTGAAGAGAAACGACTAGAAGCATATGAAATGTGGATATGGAGAAGAATGCAGCGTGTGAAATGGGCAGATAGAATAAGAAATGAAACTGTGCTAAAAACCATTACTATTATTATTATTATTATTATTATTATTATTATTATTATTATTATTATTATTATTACTATTACTATTTGACGTAAATATTTGAGATTATGATGATGATTATGATGATGATGATGAGGATGTATGTATGTATGTATGTATGTATGTATGTATGTATGTATTTAAACTGCAAGTGGGCAAGCACCCGGTGACAGTGTTATACACAATATAAACAATACACAATAAAATTTTCAATACACGATGCAATTACACAATACACATTACAATTTTATACATAATACAATATGAATACACAATACAATTTAACACAATAATAATAAAACATAAATAAAATACCTAATTTTACAATACAACCTACATAATTTATGTACAGGCCCTACATAAGTT
Source organism: Periplaneta americana (assembly GCF_040183065.1). Lineage (NCBI taxonomy): Eukaryota > Metazoa > Arthropoda > Insecta > Blattodea > Blattidae > Periplaneta > Periplaneta americana. The sequence goes on along the minus strand of NC_091117.1, from coordinate 15,578,677 downwards.
TCAATAGTCTTTCACTTTACTCTCATCTCACTCACTGTAGTGGCACTATGACGCATTTCACTGACACTTTAGGACACATTTCACTGAGACTATAGAACACATTTCATTGACGCTATAAATTATCACTTATCGGAACTATTCACTGCACTGTAAAACCATAACTTCACTGACTCACCTCGCTTCACTGATACAACAGTTCAAATAAGTCAAATAATTACATCCTTATGAATACTTATAAACAGAACTACATTTAAACTAACATTTCTAGTCTAAGGCCCTCTTACACGCTATTTTTAAATAATTTACAATTCAAACCAAGGGAGTAACTCGTCTGGCTAAATAAATACATGTCGCCTTAAAAAATTAAATGTTAAATGTCACCTTAATTTTAATTTGCATTTTATACACAATTTTTTTAGTTATTCTTGAATTTCCTTACGGAAGGACGGCCCTCAAAGACCGCTGCAGGTAGGTCATTCCAATCATTTATAGTTCTATTTAAAAATGAGAATTTACCTACATCCGTTTTCTGTTTCCTACATTTGATTTTAAAATCATGATCGTTCCTACCATGATGATGATGATGATGATGATGATGATGATGATGACGACTTTAGTGACTATATAAAGGAAGAAATTCTGCTCATCTTTTACGAAAAGAGACCCGCTCTATTATCCTGAAAGTTTGCTGGGAACGGGTTAAGAGGATCCTAATGTCAACAAATCCCATTTATACAGTTTTAATTGGCAACACGCTTTAAGTGGCTGTATACGTTGTTACGGCCCCTTACTGCAGCAATACAGACAATCTGTGCCACTAAGTGGTTGAAGGGCCGACCATAGAATTGCTCTGTTAAACAAGGAAAGTGTGAAGAGTCACTTCTAGCTGCCCCTTGTCGCTGGTGAGAGATGTTTTATAACCAGTTATATCCCCGTAGAGGTTTGGACGAAGTTTCCTTTGTCAAACATTGACAGATGTTAAAGTCCCCGCTCTGTCTCTGTCACATGTGTACTTTACCAAACGTACCAGTGTTCATTTCTTGACAGATACTGTGAGTCTTGTAGTGGACAAAAATTCAGCTATGTTGCGGGTTTTCTATTACTTATTCCTACTTTCTTCTAATGGAAAAATTCAAATATCTTGGAGCAACAGTAACAAACATAAATGACACTCGGGAGGAAATTAAACGCAGAATAAATATGGAAAATGCCTGTTAATATTCGGTTGAGAAGCTTTTGTCATCTAGTCTGCTGTCAAAAAATCTGAAAGTTAGAATTTATAAAACAGTTATATTACCGGTTGTTCTTTATGACTGTGAAACTTGGACTCTCACTTTGAGAGAGGAACAGAGATTAAGGGTGTTTGAGAATAAGGTTCTTAGGAAAATATTTGGGGCTAAGAGGGATGAAGTTACAGGAGAATGGAGAAAGTTACACAACGCAGAGCTGCACGCATTGTATACTTCACCTGACATAATTAGGAACATAAAATCCAGACGTTTGAGATGGGCGGACATGTAGCACGTATGGGCGAATCCAGAAATGCATATAGAGTGTTAGTTGGGAGGCCGGAGGGAAAAAGACCTTTGGGGAGGCCGAGATGTAGATGGAAAGATAATATTAAAATGGATTTGAGGGAGGTGGGATATGATGGTAGAGACTGGATTAATCTTGCTCAGGATAGGGACCAATGGCGGGCTTATGTGAGGGCGGCAATGAACCTACGGGTTCCTTAAAAGGCAGTAAGTAAGTATCACCGTAGAATAAATTTTTCTATTCTCCTCATTCCTGAATTAGCAAGATCTCTCTCAATTTTTTTTTCAAGATATGTTTTAGGACTATTAGTGTACAATATTGGGCACAGGCATTTTCTATAGTCTACGCAGTACAGAATATCTAGAGTGTTCAGGTAAGCCCTTATCTGAAAATCATGTCGTTGATAATAACATCTCTGCTGTACAAAATATCTTGAGAATTCAGATATATCTGAATAACTATACCAATGATACTCGAGATGTCTCTGAAGTATAAAAATCTTGAGATTTCAAATATTTCTGAAGAACTACTGTATAACGATGACCTGCAGTACATAATTATTTTGAGAATTCAGATATATCTGAAGAACTATACCAATGATACTCAAGATGTCTCTGAAGTATAAAAATCTTGAGATTTCAAATATTTCTGAAGAACTACTGTATATCGATGACCTGCAATACAAAATTATCTTGAGAATTCAGATATATCTGAAGAACTATATCATTGATACTCAAGATGTCTCTGAAGTATAAAAATCTTGAGATTTCAAATATTTCTGAAGAACTACTGTGTATCGATGACCTACAGTACAAAATTATCTTGAGAATTCAGATATATCTGAAGAACTATATCATTGATACTCAAGATGTCTCTGAAGTATAAAAATCTTGAGATTTCAAATATTTCTGAACTACTGTATATCGATGACCTGCAGTACAAAATTATCTTGAGAATTCATATATATCTGAAGAACTATATCATTGATACTCAAGATGTCTCTGAAGTATAAAAATCTTGAGATTTCAAATATTTCTGAAGAACTACTGTATATCGATGACCTGCAGTACAAAATTATCTTGAGAATTCAGACATATCTGAAGAACTATATCATTGATACTCAAGATGTCTCTGAAGTATAAAAATCTTGAGATTTCAAATATTTCTGAAGAACTACTGTATATCGATGACCTGCAGTACAAAATTGTCTTGAGAATTCAGATATATCTGAAGAACTATTTCATTGATACTCAAGATGTCTCTGAAGTATAAAAATCTTGAGATTTCAAATATTTCTGAAGAACTACTGTATATCGATGACCTGCAGTACAAAATTGTCTCGAGAATTCAGATATATCTGAAGAACTATTTCATTGATACTCAAGATGTCTCTGAAGTATAAAAATCTTGAGATTTCAAATATTTCTGAAGAACTATGTATATCGATGACCTGCAGTAAAAATTATATTGAGAATTCAGATATAGCTGAATAACTATATCAATGATACTCAAGACGTCTATGAAGTATAAAAAGCTTGAGGTTTCAAATATTTCTGAACTATATCGTTGACCTGCAGTACAAAATTATATTGAGAATTCAGATATAACTGAAGAACTATGTGAGTGATACTCAAGACGTTTCTACAGAACAAAATATCTTACGATTTCAGATATTTCTGAACTATATCGATGACGATCAAGATATCTCCCTCAATAGGAATTATCGTGAGAAGTCGTATGTAGCTTATCTGAAGAACTATATCAATGATACTCAAGACGTCTCTGCAGTACTAAGTATTCATATAAATCTGAAAAAAATATATCTATGATAGGCTACTTAAAATGTATCTATATTGCGAAATATATTGAGAGTTCAGATATATCTGAAGAACTAGACCTACATCAGTGACTCTAGACATCTCTGCAGTATAAGATATATTCACAGTTCAGATGTAGTTTATCTGAAGAACTATATGATACTGAAGATATTTTCGCAGTACAAAATATCTTGAGAGTTCTGATATAGTCTATCTGACGAACTATATCGATGATATTCATGATGTCTCTGCAGTACAAAATAACTTGAGAGTTCAGATAATAATATAGTCTATCTGAAGAACTATATCGATGATACTCAAGAC